>NC_137019.1:13461139-13511139 GCF_032717465.1 Coenobita brevimanus
CCTTAACATATTTACCCATGCAATGCATTATAACTCAACCGTATAAGTGTGTGTGTGTGTGTGTGTGTGTGTGTGTGTGTGTGTGTGTGTGTGTGTGTGTGTGTGTGTGTGTGTGTGTGTGTGTGTGTGTGTGTGTGTGTGTGTGTGTGTGTGTGTGTGTGTGTGTGTGTGTGTGTGTGTGTGTGTGTGTGTGTGTGTGTGTGTGTGTGTGTGTGTGTGTGTGTGTGTGTGTGTGTGTGTGTGTGTGTGTGTGTGTGTGTGTGTGTGTGTGTGTGTGTGTGTGTGTGTGTGTGTGTGTGTGTGTGTGTGTGTGTGTGTGTGTGTGTGTGTGTGTGTGTGTGTGTGTGTGTGTGTGTGTGTGTGTGTGTGTGTGTGTGTGTGTGTGTGTGTGTGTGTGTGTGTGTGTGTGTGTGTGTGTGTGTGTGTGTGTGTGTGTGTGTGTGTGTGTGTGTGTGTGTGTGTGTGTGTGTGTGTGTGTGTGTGTGTGTGTGTGTGTGTGTGTGTGTGTGTGTGTGTGTGTGTGTGTGTGTGTGTGTGTGTGTGTGTGTGTGTGTGTGTGTGTGTGTGTGTGTGTGTGTGTGTGTGTGTGTGTGTGTGTGTGTGTGTGTGTGTGTGTGTGTGTGTGTGTGTGTGTGTAGCCCCCGTCTCCCCACCTCTGCCCCAAGGACTAATACAAATGGCGTTTCATTGTGTATATGTTACGCAAGGCACTTAATGTTCCCCAGCGGCCAAGTAATAGTGCGTCCGAACACTGTTTATTATGGAAGTTATTATTATTGCAGGGGGAAGCATTTGTCACACATTTCAACCCTAAGTCTTGACTACCTTACTGCGGTCTCTCTTTGGCCTGCATTCCTTCCCTTTATTTTCTGGGCTTAACTTTTCTCAGCTCTCTTCATTCTTCCTCTGAGATTGTCTTTTATTTCATCGCTTCCTATCCTTCGTCTGTCCTTCTTCTTCCTCGACTTTACCTCATTCGTCTTCATTATTTCTTATCTGTGCTTTCTGCTCCCTTCTGTTTATTATTTTCTTCATCTTTTTCAGCTTCTCCATTCTCCCCCTCTTTCTTTTTTTCCCCTCACGTTCCTTCTCCTTCGTTTTTCATCCTGTCCTCACATTTTCTCATTCTCGTTAGTTCTTTTGCTTTCTTCTTCTCTTTCAGTCTTTATTCTCCTCTTTCCATTTTCTCCTCTCATCTTTCTTCCTTTCCATTCTTCTCTTTCATAATTCTATCTTTCTTCTTATTCTCCTTCTTCTCCTCTGTTCCTTCATTTTTAACTTTTCCATCCTTCGATCTTTCTTCCCCACCTTCTTGCTTCGTCCTTTCTTCTCCCTCCCCACTCTCCTTCATCTTCATTTTTCTTTCTTCATCATCGTTCTTACAACTCTATAAGCCTTCTTTACTTCGTCCATTAATTTGCTCTGGACTGATAATGCTTACTCGTTATGATCTCCTGTTCTATTTTCAATCTTTCATCCATTTTTTCCCTATTTCTGCCTTCTCCCTGTTCTTTCTTATTCCTCATTCCTTTTTCACCAGAATCACCCTGTACATCTTTCTTCATTTCCCTCTTCTTCTTTCCGTCTCATCTTCATTACTAGTTCATCCTTTTTTCTCCCCCCACCCACCCAATTTCCTTCTGTTGTCTTATCTCGTTCCCTTCTTTCTTTCCTTCTTTTAGCTCCTCCTCCCTTCATTCTCCTTCCCTCTCCTCCTCCTCCTTCACTTCTCTAATCCTCCTCTTCTCTCCCCCTTCTTCTTCATCTTCCTCCTTCTTTTCCTTTCTCCTCTTTTTGTTTCTTCCTCCTCCTCCTTTTCCCTCTTCATCTTCCTCCTTCTGCTCTTCCTTTTCCTCCTTTTGTCTCCTCCTTCCCACTCTTCTCTCCTCCTCCTCCTCCTCTTGCTTGACTATCCTTATCCTCCAGTATGTTGAATTAGATCTCGTAGTCATTGTCTACTCTTTAATAAGCAGCCTGGAAAGGACCATAAGATCTGTTGCTGTTTATCCTCGTCCTCCTCCTCCTCCTCCTCCTCTTTCTCCTCCTTCTCCTCCTCCTCCTCCTCCACTGGGCCTTGGGAGAAGTCTTGATTATTAAACTTCGCACCCCAAGCCTCTGAGGGCACAATGCTTAACACGGAATTAACATCTTCAGCACCAGGTCGCCTTCTTCATTACCCTGTTGCTCATTCCAGACGATTTCCTTCAGGAACGGAGAGCCCCCTAGCAGTGGAGAGGTTAATGAGGGTTATGTCTAATTACTTCAGCTCGTAATTACTTTCCGAGGTTAAATATAATCGTCATATGATGGAAAGAAAATAAAAACTATACTCTTTCCATGTTAACTCGGCCTAGATATTCGTCCTATTGTAGCCTATTTCAGTAGCTCATGTAAGGACGGTGATACGGCTTGGTCCCCTTTCCACTGCACTTCTTCGTGACTAGCATCCCATTTTGGTGTTAATCTTTTGTTACAGTAGGCATTCGAGACGGAGAGATGAAAGTTTTAGGCCAGGTAAGTGTAACAAGGGTATAGCTACGATAAAAAGGTGAAGTGGCGAACCTCAAGGATTACTTTCAACTTAACTGATAATGTTGTTTACATGGAGATAAATAAATAAAAAAATAAATAAATAAGGAGGGTGGCATGGCGTGAGAAGAGGAGAGGGGTCGTCACTGAGTAGGGTAGAAACGCTTGGCGGTCCTTTGCTTTGCTAAGGCAACCCTCTCACAAGATACGGCGTCAGGCAATAGACAAACTGACAGGTAAATAAAGATAATGAACGCACAATTATTACACAAACAATCTCATATATAAAAGGTACATTTTCTAGAACATGCACAAAGCCTTATCATAAACCGGAATAATAATAAAAAAAAAAAAAATCCGTGGGTTTTGTCTTGGTGTAGGAATGAATAAATTGCTGTGATAGTGGGTGTTTATGCAAATATTTGACAATAATTCAAAACTTATTTTATGCGTGCCATAATGATCCATATATTGCTAAAATTCATACGTGTCACCCGTTCCACCATTACGCATGCAAATGGCTTGACCTAGAAACGCGAAATTACGGGTTGTGTCACGATTTTATGCACGCCGTAAATTTCAGAAGCAAAAGCAAGCGAGTTTGATTGTGCGTTTAGTGACATACGGAATCAATGTTATATGTGCTGGGCAAATACCAAATGTTGTGTCATTCTTTTTGTCTGTAACGAGGTTGTATTTTTCTTCACTTCATAAGCTTATGGAAACAACATATTCAAGCACTAAGATATTTAAATTAACCCAGTGTATTAGATGGTGTCACAAAATTCCGTTTTCTACAATCAAAATTTAGTAACAGAAAACGAAAGAAGTTGTGTACAATGGGTGACTACAGTATTTTGACGAAACTTAAATATACAGTATAACCGAACAACGCAAATAAATATATATATAAATAAGTATATACATAAATATATAAATGAATGTATAAAGAAATAAATATGTAAATGAGTAAATAAATAAATAAATGAGTATATAAATAAATAAATATGTATGCTAGAGCCTCACAGTCATTCACAGACGCCTGACAAGCATGAAAATGAAAAAAGAACAAAAATATGTTCCTATCCACCTTTCACTCTTCTCACAATATAAATCTGCTTAACTTCCCCGAGGGCGTATATTCTATTCTTCTTATCCTCAGATGATTTTCTTAAGCCTAGGCACTTTCCGATCTAGAGGGATTTCATATAACCCTTCATTACAAGAGGTCTATCCTGAGCTGAATAAAATCGTCTAGAGATAATATGAAGAAATTAATACGTCACTGGAGTCAAGGGGCTAAGCATAATAAAAGACACCCACCCACCCACTTGTTTTGGAAGTGACACCCAACCACTCACCCACTTGTTTTGGAAGTGACTCCAACCCACCCACTTGTTTTGGAAGTGACTCCAACCCACCCACTTGTTTTGGAAGTAACACCCACCCACCCACTTGTTTTGGAAGTGACACCCACCCACCCACTTGTTTTGGAAGTGACACCCACCCACCCACTTGTTTTGGAAGACACCCACCCACCTATTTGTTTTGGAAGTGACACTCACCCACCCACTTGTTTTGGAAGTGACACCCACCCACCCACTTGTTTTGGAAGTGACACCCACCCACCCATTTGTTTTGGAAGTGACACCCACCCACCCAATCACCCACCTGTTTGGAAAGCGACACTCCTTCCTGATTTTCTTTGCGATTTAATACCTTCAGCTCGAGGACACTTTTTTAGTTTTCTTACTGCCACATGATTTTTCTTTTTCACTTTAGGGTACATATCTCATGGTGAAGGAAGCTATACTTAACCCTCCCATGTCGAAAAGTCTTACTATTTACGTAAAACGATTTAAGGTAGGAAGCGAACAACATTCAATTTTCACACCTTCCATACATGATCATCAAGAACTGGGTACTTGCCTTCCCCTTAATTTGTCCTCTCAGTTCTGCTAAGACGGCCTCGTATGCCTTCAGTCAAGGGATGTATAAGTGAGATAATTCACACTACTTCCAGATTGTATTCATCATCATAGTAAAGGCTTCTAGTAATGAAGGAATTAATGAAGGCTGCATCTAAGCCCTCAAAATGGATGAATCTATCGCAGGAGTAGTAAAATAGTGTGGAAACAGCAATATAATTATACGTATCAGACATTTTTGCATTGATAGAGACATAATAAAACATTACTCTCCTGTCACTGTACATATAAATAAAACCCTTAAGCTGAAATATGATGGTATTCTATGCCTCTCTCTCTCTCTCTCTCTCTCTCTCTCTCTCTCTCTCTCTCTCCAAAACCTTGCATCTCCCCACCCCACAACGCCATCTCCTAGCACGCACAATCCATCCCTTCTCTACCCCCTTTCTCCTTACCCCTCCTCTCCTCTCCAACCCCTTGTTACCTTCCATTCCACCAACACAAGCAATCTATCCCTTCCTTTCATTTCTCACACATCTCCTACTCTTTCTTCCCTCCCTCCTCTCTAACACCTCAGTCTCTCCTCCTCCACATATACAAGCTACCCCTTTCCCCTCCCCCCTCCCTTTTTCACACACCTCTCCCTTCCCTCTCACTCAATCTCTCTCCCTTCTCTCTATCGCCTTGCTTCCTTCCCTCCTTCCACTACACACACACTCAACCTCTCCCTTCCTTCATCCTACTATAAGCACACACGCACAACCCGGCTCCCCCTTCCCTCCCACCTTCCCTCTCACTCTTCCCCTGTTCCTTCACACCTTCCTCTCCCCCTCATCCCCAGCACTCACAGCCCAGTAACCCCCTCCCACCTCTCTACCATCTCCCCCTTCCCCAGCATCATGCCCCTCCCCCTCCACCCCACTTTCCTCCTATCCACCCAGCCTCTCCCTCATTCTCTCCTCCTTCCCCCACGTCCTCCTTCCCCCACGTCCTCCTTCCCTCTCCTCCTCCCTACCCAACACCTTGCTTCCCCCACCTTTAGAGGACCTCCCCCTCCCCCCCAATAAGTAGAGGGGTGAGAGGCAGTGATGGATGGGGCAACGATTTTCTGCCCTCGACCCTTGTATTACAGAAGCCTATGCACCAGTTGTCTGTCTCTTGTTATTTTCTCTAATTTTCCCTCTCTCTTTTTTTTTTGACAGCCATTATCATTACTTTCATCATCATCACCATCATAATCATCATCATCATCATTATTATTATTATTATTATCATTATTATTATTATTATTATTATTATTATTATTATTATTATTAATTATTATTATTATTATCATCATCATCATCATTAATCGCTATTATTACTATTGCTACTTTTGTTGTACTGCAGTTGTTCTATTTCTCGCAATTGTTTCTCTTTTTCCCACTTTCGATTATTATTATCGGTGTCATAACTGCAACAGAAAAGCCTAGCCAATAGTTCTCTCTCTCTCTCTCTCTCTCTCTCTCTCTCCCATTTATCATCTCCTACACCGTGTTTCCCGTCCTCTTGTTCCTCCTCCTTAGTCCTCTCTCTCTCTCTCTCTCTCTCTCTCTCTCTCTCTCTCTCTCTCTCTCTCTCTCTCTCGTGCTGGAGTTGTATTCGTGGACTCAGTGTGCGGTGAGAACCTAAAAATCTTCATACCTTCCTGCTTGTGTCTGTATGTCTGTACTGTATAGTGAAGTAGTCAGTAAGAGTCAGTAGAGTCATGTGCTTCTTCAGAGTCCGTCAGTTCGCCTGTAGAGCCACACACGATGCTACACCTTTATCAGATCATTAGGGGCGTAGAGACCAGGGGCTAGGCTACTCATTTCAGACATTTAAAGCAAAAATGACCTGTTGTTAACCCCTGAGTGGCATCATGTGAGCAATAAACCCGAACCTGTCGATGAACTAACATAATATTACAATAAGTCTGTCGGTCACACTTCACAGGCTTAAGAGAAAACGGAACTGGTGATGGTAAACTCAATCATCCTACCTAGGCTCAACTCATAGCCAAAAGTAACCTACATGAACTAGTAAACCAGATTTATCTCTCTGTCGTTCAACATACAACAAACCTTGAAGAAACAGTTAAGCACTCTAATCCTAGGACTCCCTTACAAGAAATTTAGCCGGTGTTAGAAGGGGGCTTCTTGCTGAGAGTAAAGGAAGGGAGAGATGAAGGAAGAAAGTATATTGACGAGAGAGAGAGAGAGAGAGAGAGAGAGAGAGAGAGAGAGAGAGAGAGAGAGGAAGCGGATATAAAGGGAAGAATATGGATGAGAATAAAAGGAACGAAGAGAATAGGGGGAAGGGATAAAGTGGAGGGAAGGGAGAGAAAGGAAGTGACAGAATGGGAGGTATGGAGGGATTTAGGGGGAGGAGGAAACATTTACGAGGTGAGAGAGAGAGAGAGAGAGAGAGAGAGAGAGAGAGAGAGAGAGAGAGAGAGAGTGGGGGAGGGGAGGGTGTAGGTAATGGGGAAGAGAAGGTAGAGATAAGGGAATGGGGAGAAGAGGGAGCAAATAAAAAGGAATGGAAAGAAGGTGAAGGAGAGAAATGAGGGAAGGCGACGAATGGGATGGGAGGGAAAAGGGAGCTATGAATGAAGAGGAAAGACAGATGAGAGAATTCTGAAGTAGTAGAAGGGACTGATATTTTGGAAGAAAGGGAAGGGAAGGACAGAGGTGAGAAAAATAAATGATTGATCCTCTCTCCCTCTCCCTCTCTCTCGTGAGGTAAAAAGTGTCATCGAAGTGAAAATAACCAGTACTAGAAAGAAAAAAAAGAAAGCTCCTTCATTTGTAACGCAGTATATTTTGTGCAATACTGTTACCATTTTCTGTGAAGGTTCGTAGCAGTTTTCTCTCTAATTTCAATGCCTAACTATACTATAACTTTGACATTACGGTTAACCCCCTACAACCAGATGATGTATTTTCTTTATTTTTGTTACTTTCAGAAGACTTTTTTTTTTTTTTTCATCCTATAAGGACTTTTCGAACTGGGTGGGGGGGGGGTCAGATATAGCCTTAATCATCGTCTCCACAAGACACCGAGGTTGAATTAGCTCGGGGTGTCAGGAGTAAACCAACAAAATATAAAAATAAAGGGTTATGTCTGGATGAAAGCGCACCCCATAAAATAAATACCTGCCTCAGTCCGAGTACGTCAGAATATTTTATCGAACTTAGGGCTGACCGTAATATTCAAGGGGTTAATAAAAACAATAACTAACCCTTGCAGTTGACAAATTTTCCTAAACTAAGCAAAAAATTGTCTGGTGATAGCCAAAAAAAAAAAATAATAATAATGATAATGATAAATAAATAAATAAATAAATATGACATGGATGATGGTAACAGCAGGTACAATCAACAACATTAATGCTGTCGCCTCTCTTGGCTTTCTCTCCATAGATTTTAAAAAGAAATCAGGCGAATCCGAAATCCAAGGCAGAGGACCCTGATGGCAATGATCTGGCCTAATAAAATCACCAGTATCGTTGCTCTTGATTTATGAGGTTGGTTAACAAAATTCGATGGAGAGAATAGTCAAGGTGAGGGCAGGACTTTTGTTGCTGATTGTACCTGGTTATAATAAAGACGATTTACTCAGATGATGCTCGCCTACTTTGTTCATTTTTTTTAGCTACATGTCCTGTTTTTCATTTTCTTTCGCCTAATGATTGATGATTCTACGGTACTCTAGGAAAACCCTCAATGATTAATGCTTTCTTTGGACGAAAATGGGCTTACGTATTTTACTTCATATTACGATGGATGATTGTATACACACACACACACACACACACACACACACACACACACACACACACACACACACATGAGAATAAAATCATGTGTGTGTGTGTGTGTGTGTGTGTGTGTGTGTGTGTGTGTGTAAAACATCGGGTGCGTACTACTGTCTGCAGTGTTGGTAGTTGTGTGTAAATTTTAGTGAATATAACTTTACTATGGGCAGTACTGGGTGTGTAGTTACGGTACGTATGTGGCATGTACATTAGTTCTATGTGTAAAAAGTGTGTGTAGATCTGGGTGTGTAGTCGTGTGCACAAAAGCAATTGTGTACTACGGTGAGTGTGATACATAGGTAGCACAGTAAGTAGCGGAGTGTGTAGCGGTGCAAGGGAAGGGGAGAGCACTGCACCGTTAACTCCGTGTTGCATTCCCTCGCTAACGTCCGGATTGTGGTCTGGCGAAGATGGGTTGGGTTCAGGCTTTGCGCGGCAGAGGTGTCTTTCCTGTGCCTCTCTTTAACTATTTATTTATTCTAGTTCATTTTTGTGTACGACTCTGGGTTAAATTTGATAGCCTGTTCCCTGACGCCTTCCAGTCCTCCTACGTGCAGCAAACCTTCACATGTTGCCACCTCGGCGCTGATACCTATCGTTCATAGTCAATATTATTCATCATTATTTTCATTATTCTAACCGTATACCCACTCATCAACATCATTATCCTTTATCTGCCTTGTTATGTACCACCACCACCATCATCACCATCATCATCATTGGCACCATCACCGCAACCACCGCCACTTCCACCCAAATCCTATTCTCAGTATCAAATATACGGTTGGCAGGATTTTAAAAAAAAAAACAAAAAAAAAAAAAAGAAAGAAAGAAAGAAAGAAAGAAAAAGAAATTAAGAAAAAAGGAAAACTATCACCAGACTGCCCAGCGAAAAAGGGTCACAGCTCCATTGACCCCAACATCAAGCCCCACAAAGGCAGGAACGACGCTGTGTTATATATAGATTTCCAAAAGTCACACCCAACCCCGATGGATCCCGACGAGTTGCCAAATCTAAAGGCGGAAATACATGTCGACGGAAATACACAACCCTACTTATTCTTGCTATCTCCAGACGATTTTACTGCGTTCAGGAGAGATTCATTGTACCTAAATATTTACTGAAGGCTATATCTAACTCCTTTCAGTTCGAAAATTCACCAAGCTGAATAAAAAATGTCTGGAGGTTGCACAACGAAGCTAGAATTTTCGCCACAAGGTTCATGGAGCCAAATCTTTACAGCACTGCTACAATACTGAACAAAAATGATTGTGGTCATCAATGTTCGGCGTTAAATAGCTGTGTTTCTAAATCCGGTGGGAAAAGTGATGGAATGGCAACTTGAGGTGATATTGAATTTTGTGACGCGTCGTGGGGCAGCATGAAGGAGGGGTCAAGGCTCCCATTATGCTGCCCTGAACCGTGGCTAACAGGATTGGGTGATGGGCGCGGACACACTGGTAACGAGCGTCCTGTAGATTTAGCACCACGCCTCACCAACAGCACTAACCTAACCTAACCTAACTTAATCTAACTTAACCTAATCTGGCCTAATCTAATCTACCGCAGCTTAACCTAACCCAGTGCAAATTAACCTAACCTGGCCTAACTTAGTTCAGCCTAACTTTACTTTCAATCTATAACCTATGCCAACCTAGAAGAACTGGGCGATGGGTGTGAACACGCGGTAAAAGGCATCATATTGGTTTGTAGGGGATACTGAATACCACACCATCACGTCACCACCACCACTCACCCATCCCACCCCAACCTTCCTTGAACATGGCCCCCCTGAAGTGTAGTAGTCCTAAAGTGTACGTAGGCACCCTTAAAAGTTCGTGTGCGATGTGGCGGCGGGCGTGGAGGGGAGATGTATAGCGGTAGTTTATCCCACCCTTCCCTAATGGACACGGTTTTTGAACCCATACAGCCCAAGGACGTCTCTCTTAAGATGAATCAAATCCCACATCGTTAAAAAGAATAAAGTAAATACGCAACATCCCCGGATTGAAATTATTTAACCTTTTCTAGGGCCGGAAGTTAGAATATTTAATTATTTCATTTTAGTTACATTTGGAAGACGTAGCAGTTCTCTAGTTCTGTACAAGGAGGTCCCTGCCTGACAGTGGTTATAGTACTATCAAGATTCAATTTGGCAGAAAATATATAAGTTACAAAGTGTGCTACCAAATGCCCCTAAAAGTCTGTGCGAGAGGGACGGGTGTGAAGGGGAGGAGAGGGGAGGGGAGGGGAGGGAAGGGGAAGAGAGAGAGAAGGGGAGGGAAAGGTAGGGGATAGCAGAATAAAGAAGGGGAAGGCAGAGTAGGGCATGGAAGGGCAGAGGGTGGGGAGAGGAGGGGATGGGAGGGAAGATATAGCAAAACGGAAACAGGGGAGGGGAGGAATGAGGAGGATAGGCCAAGACAGGGGTAGGGGAAGGGAGAAGAGGGTAAGGGAGGATAGGGCAAGAGAGGGAAGGGGAGGGCAGGATAGGATAGGACATGGCAGGGGCAAGGGATGTGGAGTGTAGTAGCGTGGCTCATGCTGGCCGCTGGGTTGGGTTGCGGCAGGGACGGAGGGACGGATGGAGGGAGAAGAAGGAAGAGAGAGAGAGGGGGAGGAGCCGCTCCGTGCTGGCTCACATAAATCTCCCGGTGATAATGGGGCGGTCAGACATAAATTTTGTGAAAAAGAAAAGCAGGGGTTACTCACACACACACACACACACACACACACACACACACACACACGAGGGTAGGCAGTCAGAGGAGGGTCGGTTGGGGACACAATCGCTTCCCTGCTCTCAACCTTCCCTGTGCAGTTGCGTCTCTCTGCTAGTGAAGTTGGCATATCATCACCTCTCTCTCTCTCTCTCTCTCTCTCTCAGACACACACACACACACACACACACACACACACACACACACGCCAACAAATAAAGAAACACGCACACACACACAAACACACACACAAACACACAAACACACACACACACACACACACACACACACACACACACACACACACACACACACACACACACACACACACACACACTCTCTCTCTCTCTCTCTCTCTCTCTCCGGACGTAGTATCATCAGCCCCACACACGCCTCTCTTTCCCATTCCCCCAGAGCTATTGTGCGATATATACATCCGCTATCTCCACTTTTATATCTAAATTTGTCTCCTAAACGTAACATATTTTTTGTCAAACTCCAAGTGAACTCTCCTGAATTCTACCTTTATTATTCGTAGGTCTCTGGAAAGTATCAACATTTTAGATAAAGTCCATGTAAACTTTTCTACGCATGTGTATTTTCTGGATTTTTTTTTTCCCTGATATCAGATTTTTAGACAAGCGATCTTTTCCACACACTGTTTTCACCCGAGTTCTCCGTCCCTCGTGTGCATGACAAAAGTAGTCCCGTTCTTCTTGTGCATGGCAAAAGTACTGCACGGTGGAGTGACGTGGAGGAAGCAAAGTGTGTGAGACTCCATCTGATGTCTCTGGTGTTACGATCGGATCTCTCTAGTGCTTCAGACGACAAGGGGAATCAAGGACCCCCAAATCAGTGTCTCATTCAAGTCCTTCGACGACAGCGAAAGGGCAGGGAACGAGACCTTTACAATACGACATCAGACAACTACAAGGAAATCAGAGACAAGTAAGTTACCCCTCGAATTTACTCTTCTTCATGTTCTTCCTCCTTTTCCTTTAGGCTACTCTTCCTCCCCTTCATCTTGTTCTCCGATTACCCTTTCTCACCACAACACTAGATAAGTGACTTGGAGACCTGAAAAAGTAATTAACGGTACCCTTGGAGCTGAGTGTTCTTACATTTACTATAAACTGCTTCTCAGCTTATCTTCTCTGCCCTTACTTCCCCTCATCATTTTCTTCCAGTCCACTCCTTTACTATCCCCTTTTTCACTTTGACACTCAATAAAACCACAAATAAAGGCCAATGAACCACAGAAATATGCCCAGTACATAGCACTACAACCAAGGCTTTTCTCACATCCATTTTCTCCTCCCATCTATTTTTTTTCCCTCTCTCTCTCTCTCCCTACCTACTAGCCCAACACGACAACAGATAAGCACCAGACCACAAGAATAAGTCCGTACTCACTCTTCCTCTCCTCTCTTCCTTCCATAACCTCGCATTTCTTTTCCTCTTTACTTTACTCCTCTACACATTCTAAGAAATAAGAAGCCAGTATATAACAAAAAAAAAAAAACACACACACACACACAGTTAACTAAAACACAGACGTCTTTTACACTTCCTTTCTCTCGTCTCCTTTTCTTCCTCTTCCTTCCCTCACCCCAATCCTCTTTCCTCCCTCTCTTTACTCTCTTCCTTCCTGCCTCTCTACTTGCCCAGCATGACACCCGATAAGAAGCAGGAGACCACGAGAAAAAAATATGTACCCACTTTTCTTCCCATCGTCTCTCTTACTAGTTTCCCTCCCCCTTTTTTTTCGTGAGTTTCTCCCTGTTTCCCCATTTTCCTCTCTACAAGCCATGATACAGGAAATAAAAAAGACAAAGAACAGGAAGAAAAAAAAAAAAGGAGACAAGAAGATGTATATTATCACCCTAAAGTTTAGTTCCCACCCTCTCCAAACTCTCTCTCTCTCTCTCTCTCTCTCTCTCTCTCTCTATGCTGGACACTTTCCTACTTTCCCACGAAAAAGAATCAGAAGGCGAACAGAATAAGTAAGTCACATTATAAATTACTCTCCCTGCATCCCCCTTCCTCTTTTTTTCTTCTCCCTTCCTTCACCTCATAGCTTCCCTCCCTTTTTTTAAATATTCGGATCCTCTCTTTTTCCCTCCAAAAGGAACCAGGCGACCACAAAATCAAAAAAACAAAAAATCACCATATAACTTACTCTCGTGACATCTCTTTCCCCTCCTTTTTTCTTTCCTTTTTCCTTCATCTCAGGCTTCTTCTTTTTTTCTGTTATATTTTCAGCTCCTCCCTACCTTTCCATCCCTAAGAATCAGACGACCATAGGAATATAAGAAAGTCACCCTATAAATTACTCTTCCTGCTTCCCCATCCTCCCGATTTTTATTTTTTTTCCCCTCTTTCTTGCATCCCCTTTCACTTTTTCCTTTTTTCTGTAATCGATTCAGTCCTGTTTTTCCCTCGGTATAAAATGCAAGACTAAGATAAAAATACATAAGAAAACCCATGGCTCAGTTTTCTCACATCCCTGTTCAACTCTTCTCTTTTGCTCTGCTCTATCCTCGCTTCCTCTCCTCCCTCCTCATCTCCTCTCCTCTCTTCTTCCTCTCTCTCCTATCACCTCATTCTATTATCAACTTTTCAAAATATGGCTCCTCTATTTCTTCCTTCATCCTCTTATTCCCCCAAAATAAATAAATAAAAATTTAAATGCAATCTAAATAGCCTTCTCCCATCCCGTTTCCTCTTCTCTCTCCTTTCTCTTCTTTTCTCACGTCATTCTTTTTTCCCCCCTTCTAGTACTCGATCTGGTCCTGATTTCCAACCATGAAAGAACCACAAACCACGAGGAGAAGCATATTAGTTAACCTATAGCTCAGCCTACCTATAGCCCATCTTTTTTCTCCTCTTCTTTTCCCTTTCGTCCCCAAATCCCACTCTTCTTTTTCCCCTCTCTGTAATCGATCCTTCTGTATCCTGGCGGATAAATAAATAAAACCAACAAATAAAATGATGAATAAAAGCATAACACATACAGAAGGAAAGGTATATACAAATTATTGAGAACTACGTCACCTCACACCTCATCCTGCTCTTCCTCCTCTCCTCCTCGATCTCTTAACTTGTTCTATGTTTTCCCCTTCATGTACCAGTTTTCCTGCCCTGCCCATCCCCTCCCTTCCCTCCTCTCCTCTCCCCTCTTTTCCCTCCACCCCTTCCCTCTCCTCTCCTCTCCACCCCTTCCCTCCTCTCCCCATTCACCTCTCCCCTCCCGTGCCTTCCCCACTTTCCCACCGCATCCCCAGCGCCCCACAAAGGCGTCATATCTAGGCCTAACCAACCCGTCCCATCCAAGCTACGAAATTTTGGGGCTGCCAGATGCATTTTTCTTACCTGGCGGAGTCCCTCTTAAGAATACGCCCCCCCCCCTCCTCACCCCACCCTTTCTCCCCATCCGTTAGTCTCTTCTCCCCCATCCCCCACATCTTATACCTCTTCTACCCAACATCGTACTCACATCACTCGCACACATCCTACTCACATCACTCGCACTTTTCGCCTTTTTACTCTCTCTCTCTCTCTCTCGTAGCAATCTCAATCCCTCCTTCTCTAGCCAGTACGCTACATACAACTGGCCAACATGACAAGAGCATTAATTAAGATCTCCAGACGAATACGTGGTTAAGAAAAACAATTACAACAATCATCTGGCCATCAATTAAATATATTACAATACTACGTAGCCTGATTTTTTAAAAGACACCTAAATATAATAGAAAACGAGTAAAGAGAAGCTACAAGACGGATACTTAAAGCGAGGGAAGTAAGTCAATAAGACAAGGTGAAAAGGATATCCAAGTGTGTAATAGGTAGAGAGGAAGCTGGCAAAAAAAGGCTACATAATACTTGGTAATGAACAACCGTCTTCTTTTAATAGGAAAACCTGTGTTCCCCGGTAGAGTTTACTGTGCTTTGTTGAAAATCGACCCTCAGTTCCTCAGGATAATTCGCACTTTTGAAGAAATATCCGACTTAAAAAAAAACAAAAACAAAAAAAAGGCCTAAAGAACGTACCACGCACCTACCCTCGGAATCCTATTAAAAAAAAAAAAAAAAAAAAAAAAAAAAAAATCGCTCCTCCTGTGCTTCCAACATGAGGCCAAGGAAGCCATACAGATACAGGGGCAGTGAACCATGCCCCCTACAGGGTTCGGAGCCCTCTTCCCCCTTCCCCATCACTTGGTTCTGTCCCTCTTCCCAGCCCCACTCACACCTACATGGCCCTCTTTTCTGGCCCCCTTCCCCATTACTTTACCTGTTCTCTCCCCATTTAATTATTTTTTTAGACTTTATTTTTTTTAGGGTTATCGAAATGTTATCTAATTCCTTCGACCTGTTAAACCGCTTCCAAACACACTTCTCTCTCTCTCTCTCTCTCTCTCTCTCTCTCATTAAACTATATGGATAGAAAAATATTAAGCACATTTATAAAGGAACACACATTTAAATATACAAATGATCATCGTCAATAATCAAATGGCTATGAACGTTACCAATAAAGAACAATAAATAATGATAAAAATAACACGAAGCAATACTGAAACTTTTCTCAAATACCACGAGTCAAAGATTTATAGTTAACTTCCTGTCGTCATTTTTATAGCCTTGACATTTTCCTTTTTTTTTTTTTTTTTTTTCTCGTGGTGGGAAGGACGTTACCTGTGTACTCCGCCCCCTGCCACGAGAGGGAAAAAAAGTGTACCTGCATAGCCTTCGTGGTCACCCTTTTTTCCCTCCCTTTTCCTTTCCTTTTCCTGCTCCTCCTTTTCCTATATCCTTCCCTCCTCTCCTCCTGCCTTCCAGTCCTTTCTTTTCCCTTCCCCATTTTACCTGCATAGAAGTCGTGGTTACCCTTTTTCTCTCCCATTTCCTTCCCTCTTCCTGTTCTTCCCTTTCCTCTACGCTTGCCTTTTCTATCCTTCCCTCCTCTTCCTTCCTCTTCCCCAGTCCCTTGTCGTCCCTTCCCTCATTTTTTCCTCTTCTTTTTTCTTGCTTTCCATATCATTACCTACCTCCCTCTCTCTCTTTTCTACTCCTTTCTTCTCTTCCTCTCTCCTCTCCCTCCCCAGTTCTTTCCTTTTCCTCGAAGTAGGGGTGAACTTACATGTGTACTCTGGCCCCCCTACAGCGAGGGGAAAAAAAAAGGAAAAAAAAAAGAAAGAACCCTACCTGCATAGCTCTCGTGGTCGTCCTTTTCCCTCCCTCTCCCCCTTCCTTCTCCCTCCCCTTCCCTTACCTTCCCTACTCATCCCTTTCCTTCCCATTCCCTCTCCATCCTGTCCTGTCTTTTCTCCTTCAGAGCTTTTACTCCTATGATACTGTAATTTCCTTCTCTTCTTATTCCCTTTCCTTCTACCTGTGCCTTCCCTTCCCAGATTACCACAGTTAAGGTATATCATCATCATTATCATCAGTACCCTAACCCTATTTCCCACTAATAATTGGGTTTATTATCTATAGTCGTATGTAATTCCCCTGATTTATTTAGTTTGCCTATTAATTTCTTTTGATTCATTTCAGCCCGTCTAAGCGATTTTTATTTTATTCTTGCTACTTCCGGACGATTTTATTTGCTATCTCCAGAGGATTTTAGTCAGCTTATGTAAGGCTTTTCGAGCAGGAGGGGCTGTGTAGAGCCTGCCTTAACCCCTCCTCTCACTCCTTTCGTTATATGACTCCTTGTTATGTGGCGGGGTCCTCTCCCATCTCCCCGCCCTATATTCTCTATTTTTCCTCTCCTCCCTCTTTCTCACCTTTACCTCTCCCTCTCCCACTTCCTCTCCCTCTTTACTCTTACTTCTTTCGTTTTGTGACCTCGTTGTGTGGTGTTTTTCCTCTCCATTCCTCTTCATTTTTACTCTCATCTCCTCCCTCTCTTCCCCTCTTCCCTTTCTTCCTCCTCTACCTTCCCCTTTACTCCTTTCGTTATGTGACTTTTAGTTTGTGATACGATCTTCTCGCGTTCTATTCTTTCCCCCTCTCCCTTTTCTCCCCCTTTCTTTTCTCCTTTCTCTCTATCTTCCCTCCTGTTTAGCCTCTTTCTCACAACTTGCTTTCCCTTTCTCCTATTTTCCTCTTTATTTCTTCCAACTCCTTTCGCTACGTGACTCCATGCTGGGTGGTAGGTTCCCCTCTGTTCTTCTCTTCCCCATTTCTCCTCTTTTCTCTCATCTCTTCTTCTCACTTCCGTTGCTATGTGACTTCTCGTTGTGTGGCACGGCTCCCTCTGTTCTTCTCTCCTTTTCTCCTCTCTTCTCTCCTTCTCTCCTCTCTTCTCTTCCTCTAGTGACTTCTCGCTGTGTGTTTCTTTTCCCTTTTCCTCCTCTTTTCTCTTCTCTCTTCCTCTCACTCCTTTAGTTGTGTGACTCGTTGTGTGATACGGTCCTCTCTGCTCTCTCCTCCGTTTCTCCCCTTTCCTCTCCTCTCCTCTCTTCCTCTCACTCCTTTCCCTATGTGACTCCTCGTTGTGTGTGTGGTGGAGTGGCGGTTTGTGGGTGTTAGGGTGATGCATGTGGGGCCCCGGTGGTGGTGTTGTGTTGCCAGTACCACCGCCGCCCGTAGATCGATACCCTGCAAACTTTTCCCTTCTCTCACTGCTCCCTTCCCTCTAGTCGCTCCTCTCCCACCCATTCCACAAACCCAGGTGAAGGGGAGGTGAAGGGGCCATGTGAGGAGAGAGACAGGTGAAGCGAGGACACGAATGGAAATGTATCTGGTAAGGACTAGCAGCCAACTCGACCCCCTTACCCCTATACCCGTCTCCCTCCTCCCTCCCTCCCCTGAACTCTTACGAAAATTTCTTCTCATGGTCCCCCTCCCCCTTCTCTTCTTCCCTGCGGTGCCCCAAACCAGCTCTTTCGCTCTTTTGGTCACACGAGCCTTCCACACCCATCTGCCAGACGCCTCTTAGCCGCCACTCGGTATACAGCCTTTTAAGCAGGATTTACCTCTCGCGTGTGGGGAGAGCTCTCAGCGCCTCTCTAAACTTCTCCGTCAGTTTGGTCGGGAAATACGGGGGTGTACATAGCTAACTCGGCAGCTTTAAACCTCAGAATGGCTTGAATTAAGACTAAATAAGGGCAAGAGGAGGGTATTATATCAGGGTAAGCAGGGGAGGAGTGTAGGAAGGCTTGAGTTAGTGAAGGATATCGCCAGGATCAGCGTCCCCCTACCATCAAACAGACCGCGGCCAGCCTGCGCGCGCACCCCACCACGGACGCCATCTTGCCTCTGCAACCAGGGTCCCGAGTAAGTGTTTACAGTTGTTTGTTATTACCTGTGACGTCCATGTGGGCATCCTGAAACCACGGCGCCTCAACTCCCCTGTATCCTTCCCTACGCCTTCTCTTCCCCACCTTTTCTGAGTCAGGTGAGTGTGATGGAGGCGGGGAAATGCGTTATGAGTGCGCTACAGTAGACAGGCGCGTCAATATATCCGATTCAAACTGGTGTAGCTGCCATCAATCACGTTGCGAGCTTGCAGGCAGCGACTTAATAAGAGGGTCGGGCAGGAGTGATGGCGGAGTGGCTGGCTGGGAGAGGACACAACCCTGGCCGCGTCTAGGGCTCCTATCCTATCCCTATAACTCCTTCGTTTTTACACAGATCTTTTGATGGGATTAATTAGCTATTGATTCAGGGAGCGATAAGAGGACGTTAATTACACGTAGGAGAGTTGGTGGTGAGGTGCGTGGAGGGAGTGAAAATCTAGAGGCTTCATCTATGGTTCCTTTTCCGACCCGATAACTTCTTTCTTTTTTCACGTAATTTATGATAAGGCTTAACTCGCCACTATCTGAGGAAGTGATAAGACGGTGTTGCTAGTGGACGGGAAACATGGTAGTGAGGTGTGTTGGGGAATAGGGAAAGTCTGAGTGAAAACAGGAGATCATGGGACAAGTCTAAGGTCACTAACTCCTTCCCTTTTCCTAAGTTATATGACGGCGGTAATTTGCTATTGATTCAGCGAGTGATAACACGGCGCTAATAACACATGAAATTATTGGAAGGGAAGATTGTAAAGAGAGGATGAAAAATTGTATGTATGGTTCCCTTTTCTGCAACTTTTTTTTTTTTTTTTTTGCATAGCTCTGTGTACGGAACTAGTGATGCTACTGATTAAGAAAAAGCTAATACGACACACACACACAAAAAAAAAAGTGGGAAAATTGGTAGTCAGCTGGCTGGGTGAAGTGAAAAACTAAAATGCACGATATAAGGTTCTTCTTCCTACCTTACAAGTACTTCCTTTTTTTCCCTTTTTTCCTTATCCACATTTCCTTTCGTGGTACTAACTTGTTACTGATTAAGGAAGTGACAAGACGGTGTAAGGACATGTGGGAAAGTTTGGTGCAGAGGCTTCTAGGGGGAGACGGGAGGTCTGAAGAAAAACCGAGTGACTGTGTTTGGCGTACCTCAAAATTTTCAGTTATAAAGACAGCACCTAACTCGCTACTGATACAGGCAATGATAAGATAGCAGTCAAAATATGTGGGAAAGTTAGAACACGGTGCCTACAAAGTGTGAAAAACTGTAGGCTATATAACTGCTGCATGTAGTTTCTCTCCCGATCATATACCTCCTTCCCCTTTTCTCAGCTCCACTGACGACGCTGACTCACTACTCATGCAAGAAGTTAAAAGCTGGGGCTGATATTCATTGGAAAATTTAGTGATGAGGTGTGTGGAGATGGAGGGAAAATCAGAATGAAAAAAAAGTCTCAAGTCCATCTCTAAGTTCCAATTCCTCTCATTTTCACAATTATGGCATTCCTAACTCGCTATCAATCAAGGGAGCGATAATACGACGGTGACAACATATGGATAACTTGGTGGCCACAGGAGGGAAGGGAATAAAAACCTTGGCGATTTATCTATGTTTTCTCCCCATGGTTAATAACTTTTCTTTTGTTTCATAAGCACTTTTGACCACTATAACTTTTTACAGATTCGGGAAGTGATAAAAACAGCGCTGATAAACATGGGAGAAAGGTTAATGGAGAGGTTGGTAGGGTATGAGAGAGGGGTTAGGAAATCAGAGGCTGTCGAAGGTCCCTATTCCTTTCTAGATCCTTTCGTTTCCACGGTTTTTATGACAGAACCAACTCGCTTTTGATTTAGGAAGTGACAAGAACAGCGCTGATAACATGGTGGACAGGAACACACGGGGAGAGAGAGAGAGGGAGGATGCTGAAGGTTTGATTGGAAAATTATAGGCGCGTCTAAGTTCCCTATCCCTTCTTATTTAGTTATTAAGACAGCACAAACTCTTTATCGACCGAGGAAGTTATAAGAAGTAGCAAAAACTATAATGGGGAGGTTAGTAGGGGGTGGAGGGTGGGAGACAGGTGAAGGGGAAGGGTGATGAAGGTAAGGGTAAAAACTCAGGTAGGTTCTGAGGTTTTTGTCTAACTTCTTTTGCAGTTATAATGATAATATGAGTTCCTTATTAATTAAGAGAGTGATAAAAGGTGGCAGAAAGTTAGGTGGCGAAATGTGTGTGTGTGTGTGTGTGTGTGTGTGTGTGTGTGTGTGTGTGTGTGTGTGTGTGTGTGTGTGTGTGTGAGAGAGAGAGAGAGAGAGAGAGAGAGAGAGAGAGAGAGAGCAAAACACATCCAGGTGAAAAACATAATGGGCAGATCGCGGTTATTCTCAGCCTGGGCATGTTGACGATCAGGGAGTTCTAATTAACGTATCAGGTGAGCACAACCCGTGAAATTATACGAGCGGCCTCAGGTAGGTGGATAACTGGCCATAAAGGATGATAACTCGCCACATTTTGCGATAACCCACACCTATAACAATTTCCCGGCAAATAATCGTAGCATTTTGCCTGTACTAACTCCATTATTTATTTATTTATTTATTTACTTTTAGCTTCCTGATATTTTGGATAACTTTAAGAGATTTCGTTACTAAATAAGATGCTGGACAGAAATGATTATAAACATCTACATTAATTTTCCTGGAATGAATTGTATTTTTGTATGTACTATATTTATCTCTTCGTATAGATTTTTTTTTTTTCTGGAACTTGGCTGAATCTTTGTGTTTTCGAAATTTTGAATAGACCAGACACACGTAAGGACTGCCAATACCAATAATTTCTTACGAGATTATAATCGTGCTTGACACTTACTATAATATACGTGAATTTATATCATTACCAGACGCTAATGATGATAACCTATATCTATAACATTTTCTGAGCAAATAATAGTCTCACTTTATCATTTCGTGTGTTCTATAATACCACTATCATATTTTTTTTACCCCATTCATAACATAGATGGCTTTGTTATATCGTTAATCAAGACAACACTAAACGCTACTGATGACAAACAACATCTATGACAACATCCCCCCAAAACAATCTTAATTTTTTCCCCAATAACTTTACTGATATAATGTGATCTCATCTGCTAAGAAAATACTAAACACAACGATGATAAGAAATTCCTATAACTGTTACCCAGCCCCCCTTTCCCCCCCAAAAAAAAAATAATAATAATAATAAATAAATAAAATCAGGTGCTACTTGAACTAAACAATGTTTTTTCTCCTTTAAATCTGCTCTGTGTGATCTCATCTGGTAAAAGAACGAAAAACTGAAATGAAAAAGAAAAAAGTATGAATGATAATAACAAACCAATAATGATAACAGCACATCAATAAAAAATTAGCAAATTATATTAGTCCATGCTAACCACGTGACATTTTATTTTTATTTATTTTTTTTTTTACCATAACTCTCCTGGCTTTATGTAATATCCCCCCCCCCTCTCTCTCTCTCTAATTTACCCGACTTAACACAATCTGTAAATTCTTCAAACTTCAATGGACGAATTAAATTATTTTTCAGAAGCCAAAACAATTCGATTTTATTCAGCCGAGGAATATTTTAGCGTCAGAGGGGTGAAAGTTATCTCCACTATGCCTTGGGATGCGCGAATGTCCCTTAACAAAAATGCATGAATTAAACCTGAACGAAGTACTCAGGTGTGGCCGTGGCAGAGAGGGGGTTAAGAGGATAATAGACACATATTTATAACCAACATCTAATAAAAAAATAAAAAAATCCAGCAAATAATCACTCGCTGTTCACATGGCTATTTATATATCGTTTTTCTACTCTCTCTCTCTCTCTCTCTCTCTCTCTCTCTCTCTCCTTGCAATAATTCAGCTATTTTTTATGAGACTGACCGCGCGAACTTTCCTTGTACGCCGGCAGTAAATATAAATAATAATCTGTAAGCTAACCACATATCTTGCTTTAAGTGTGTGTGTGTGTGTGTGTGTGTGTGTGTGTGTGTGTGTGTGTGTGTGTGTGTGTGTGTGTGTGTGTGTGTGTGTGTGTGTTTAAAATTTAGAAGAATTTTTTTTACTACGTCATACGCACAAACAGTGGCATGTAAAACCTATAATAATAATGATGATGATGATAATAATAATAATAATAATAATAATAATAATAATAATAATAATAATAATAATTAATAATAATAATAATAATAACAATAATAATAATTATAATAATAATAATAATAATAATAATAATAATAATTATTATTATTATTATTATTATTATTAATATTATCATTATTATTATTAAAAATATCCAAGAGGTCGCAAAAAGAAAGCAAATAAGACGTTATCGTAGTGAAGAATTTAAGGCAAACTTCTCTTAATAAAATGGTAAGAATACCCATTAGAAATTATATCCATCAACCCATTAACACTCTCAGTCAGAAGTCCTAAGTCACTCTTGCTTTCTCCTGATGAATTTCTGTTTAGGCTAGACGGTTTGAGCTGGAGGGGCTTGATACAGCCTATATTATCCCTTTCTCACCAAACTGATTATTTTTGGAACTCGCATCCCCAGATTAGGTCCCCCTCCACCCCCCAAACTTCAACCTACAGCATTTCAAGTCCAACTGTTTCAGATTTTATTATTATTATTATTATTATTATTTTTTTAATGAATGGAGGACACATGTAATCTAGTGCATTGATTTTTTTCTTAGTTCAATTTATTTTTCCTTCCACCGTTCATCTACTTTTGAAATGAAAAGGTATTCACTTAAGCTGAATAAAATCGTCTTGAAATGTTAGGATTAAATATTAATATTAAATTTTTGAAAATATATACGTCTCCTAGTTCAAGGGGTTAAAGTGATCCCCGCTTGAACTTTCCGTCCTTATATATGATGATGTGATTAACATGTCCCCTGAGTCAGCACCTACCACCACCATCACCACCACTACCACCATCACCACCACCACCACCATCACCAGCACCACGTGTCTGCACAATTCCTGTTTTACTCGCATTATCAGCAAGTTTAGTGCTCGTAAAAATAAAGGAGAAAGAAAGAAGAGCTGTGTTTTACGGTCACTCGGCCTGGGTCTTCGACCTTATGGACTGACATTTGAAAGATTTTTTGCTCGTCCGTCTTTTTTTTTTTTTTTTTTGAGTGTGTTAGGCCCATGTTCACGTGTGTTTATGAATCTCCCTACTACCCATTCTTTATCTTAATCAACGTATTTTCACCTATTCCTTATCATATATATTTCTTATATTACTCATCCTATCCGTGTAGGTTTATGAAGCTCCCTAGCACCTACTCCTCACCTCACTCAACGCATTCTCATCTACTCCTTATCTGCCTATTCTCACTTGTTCCTTACCTTACTACACTTATTCCCTTGGGTTTATGAGGCTTCCTACCACCTGTTTCTAATCCGTCAGTTAATTTTCACCTAATCTTTAACATACTCTCAGGTGTTTATGAGGCTTCCTTGAACCTCTTCCTTATCTTACTCAAGAATTTTAAAGATGTTTCCTCGTACCTATTCCTTATCTTACTCAGCATAATCTCGTTGTTTTATGAGGCTGGCTATTACCCATTTTATTTTCAATGTACTCAACATTATCTTGCACAGTAAATAATTAAGCAACAAAATCAAAAGCAGGCAATAGAGTACTTTAATTTCGTTTCCAGCAGTCTTTACAGAATAGGAGGGTACTGTTGCGTAAATGGTTATCAATACTAATACCAGGGAACACGTTAAATTAATTTCAGTTCCTCATGCATACACGTGAAAAAGTACAATATATATGATAAGTGCTTAAACAGTCGAATATACTGTATAATAAGGTACAGAATATAGTTCGATGTAGGCCTACTCCGTTTCTTATAATCTATGAAGGACACACACACACACACACACACACACACATATATATATATATATATATATATATATATATATATATATATATATATATATATATATATATATATATATATACCGGTACTGCACATATTTATTGCTGCGCCGTACGTTTTTTAAATAGAAAATTCAAATATCGGAGAATACAGTTTTAAATATTACTATTCGTATAGTGAAGACAAAAGTATGTCATTTATAAAGAAAAAAAAACGAAAAGTACGTTACTTAAAATTTTTCAAAGAAAACATCGTAAAATATATACAAAATTCAATAAACAATGCAATATTATAAGAAGAAAGTTCAAGACAATAAATAAATAAGTATAAAAATAACACAGTAAATAAAGAAATAAATAAGTTAATCAAAACAATTAGTGACTAAACAGCTATATAAATAAAAAATACATGTACTCATAAAAAAACGAGCAAAATATATATACATAATAAAGAAATAAACAAGCCTTTCACTAATCTCCTAGTCTGTCATCACGAGCCGTAGTTTCACTGATACAGGAAAAAAAAAAAAAAAAAACGGAGGGACCAAGACCACAAGAACAGCAGTATAGAAAAAAAAAAAAAAAAAAAGCTCAATACTACAGTAGACTCAGCGGTGAATAATAACTAAATTAAAACACGAAAAATAACAACCAAGATAACAGACTTATCGTGAAATAACATTACAACTTCTCTAAAACTATAAATAAAGACAGACGAAAGAATATTTTTTTCCCCCATAATCTAACAACTCATATTAAAATAATTTCGTACCTCCCTTTCATGACATAATTAAAAGTTACACTGATGAGGCTCCCATTACATACGAGCTTCGAGTATGAACAAAAGTGAACCAAGACTGCTTCTCTTACTGAACAATTTGCTTTAAAGGTACGAACATAAACTGGCAAAAATAACACAGTTCAAGTAAAATTCCAATGAAAATATGAACACTTAAAATACGATTTAAAAAATGCGAATATGTTTTTCTCTAACTTACTATCTTACTTTAATCTTTTAGCCAAAGTACATTTTTTTTTTTCATTTTTCGCTTCTTTTTCTTCCTTTTCTTTTCAGCTATTTCTTTTTCATTTTTCTTTTCCTTTTCTTTTCCTTTTCGCTTCTTTTTCTGTTTTCTAACAAACAATTTTACACAAATTAGGAGAGAACCCTAGTAATCAAGGGGTTAATGATGGCTGTATCTAACCCCTGCAGTTAAAAAAAAATAAAATAAAATAAAAACAAAATAACTAAATATTAAATGAAACAAAAAAATCTTTACATTGAATTATCAAGGTAAAGTCTCTCTTAAATATTTCATATAATAAATACTAGACACAATGAATGAAACTCTATACAAACTCTGAATACTTAACATCTAGCTAAGTGCTTTGAATTAATCTAAGTTTGGAGCACTCTATACTAAACTGTAAATAAGCTCAGTGTTCTAAGTGCTCAGTCTTAAGCCCTACAGCCTAATCCTAACAAAGTCTAAATTAAGGCCGTAAATGCACTCAATTTACTACCACTTAAGTTCTAAATTTGGTCATAATTACAATATCCATTTTCCAATACCCTCACTGTTCTCTAGCATAAGTTCTAAATAATTCTGAGTATATTAAACACCACCTAAGCTCAGTAATTCAGTAAGCTACGTATTCTGCACACTCAGCTCTACACAAGCTCCATATCAGCTTACTCACAGCCATCCTTGTCATAAAAAATACAAAATAGAAAAAGGTGGGCCACACGTACTGTAGAACAACCCGAAAGCCCAAGTGCAAAGAAGCAAATGAAGAGGAGGAGGAGGAGGAGGAGGAGGAGGAGGAGGAGGAAGGGAAAAAAGAAGAAAACGAATTTACTGTTTGTATTAGTCTATATCTGCCTATCTGTCTATCTATTTATCTATCTATAATATACCACAGAGGTCCTCTTCTCTCTCTCTCTCTCTCTCTCTCTCTCTCGTCCCTGATCAGGCAAAAATACCCATCATTTCCCGCCCAATCTTCTCGAACCCCCTAATGGTCCAACTCACGACACAACCAGACACGTCCCCCATTTGCCCTAAGAAAAAAAAAAAGAGAGAGAAAGAAAAAATAAAAGAAAAAGAAAAAAGAAAAAGGAGGTTGAGAAATAAATTTGTTGCAGACGCGAGCACAATTGTCGCGGGGGGAAAAGGATGTTCGTAAGTTCTTTTTCAGCTTTTTTCTTAAGTGTAGTTTTCCTCCTCGTAATTTCCTTCTTATTCTTACTGGTGGGATGATGTCTTGTTTTTGGCTTAATTTTCTTTTTCCGGACGATATTAAGTTGGGATGAATGTAACATAATTAACACCTTCACTACGATTTATTTTTATTACTTTCTTCTTCCTTTCCTCAAATTACTTTATTTACTTTTGATTACTGTTTTCTAGTACGTAAAAAGAATTGAGTGGAAATCTACTGTCTCTATTTTTCTTTTTTTTTATTGGTTAAAAATTCACGATGAAGCCAAATTTAACTATCGCCTTTGGTACGACTTATGTATTTATTTTTTCGTTAGTATTCTCAGATGACATTATTTACATTATACTATTATTTTAGAGAGTAAAGAAGAGTGAGAAGACTTTTGCTTCTTAGAGGAAATTTTAAGGTAAATGAAAAATATCGCCTCCACAACACAGACAATTTCTACCTTCCCTTTTCCCCTTAGTTGATTAGCTTAGACTTATATTTTAATGCGTAAAAAAAAAAATCTAGAAATGTGTCGTGTATTCTGTGTGGGGAATATGTGATAAAGTTAAGAGAAAATAACCTTACTATTACAACATCTTTTTATAAATCTTTTTTACTGATAAACACTGTTGATTATTCACATTTAAGAAGACCCTATCGCATTGAAGGGGTTACTGCAGATATAACTGAATATACAGAATTTTGTCCCCTTGGTGTAATGACGCCTTTAAAATTATATTCTTTCAGCCATCAAAGGACTTCATTCAGTTTATTTTTATTATATTTTTTAAACTACGCTCTATTCTTTCCCTCTTCCATGTTATTGATTATTTGATTTTTACTCAACTGATGTGACTTACCTCGTTCGTCTTCTGCAATCTGTTTGTAATCTCAGTTTTCTGCATAAACACCGAATGTCTTATATATTTTTAAATTTCTCCTTTTTTTAATTCCTTCACCTTACTCTTGTCTCTATATTTAAATCTATACTCTTCTACTTTTCCTTTTCCTTTACCTTACTCTTCTCTCCCCATTTTAACCTTCCTTCAGATGTCATGGTACCGTCCTAACCTCTTCACAAGTCAACTCACTTCCTCTATTCTCCACTCTCTCCAACTTCTCGCTTACTCCCTACACCTCTCTCTCTGTCTCTGCCTCTCTGCCTCTCTGTCTCTGTCTCTGTCTCTGTCTCTGTCTCTGTCTGTCTCTCTCTCTCTCAAGTTCTTCCTCCCTCTCTTCCCAACTCTATCCCCACTTTCTCACCACCTTGAAAGCGTCCCTACTCTCTCCTCCTTACTCCAAACTTCCCTCGAACTTTCTCCGTGCATCTCTGCCTTCAGGTCTTTCCATATTTTCAAGCCTTCTTTACTGCTTGCTTCCTTTATCTCTATCTAAGCCCCGAATCTTTATCTTCATGTTTTCCAGCGCCTGTAAATTTAGATTTTCTTTCTTATTTTCGTCTTAAATTTGTGCTTCTCGCTTTTCTTCGCTTTATTTGTTGACTATCTGATTTTTTGGAATATTTTTGCTTTTCATCCTTTTTTTCACCATTGTCTTTCTTCGTCACTGTAATTTTTTTTTTTTTACATACTTAGTACTGCATGTTTTACCACTCTCTCTCTCTCTCTCTCTCTCTCTCTCATTATACTCCACCACTACGTCATTCTTCCTCTCACATTTCTTCCTTACCCTCGCCCTTTTCAACTAGGACAACATTCCTATTTACTCTCATTTCTCTTTCACCCCCTCCTTCTCCTACCTCATCTCATTTCCGCACTTCCATCACCTTTCTTCATTTTTACCTCCTCTCTCCTTTGTCTTCCCCACTTCCCTCTCTTCCTACCAATATTTCATTCTCTTCCTCCACGTCATCCTTCCCCTTTCCATCTCTCTTATTCGCAATCTTTATTTCATTGTACCAAATTGCCAAACAACTTCCTTCCTCACCCCACACCTTTCCTTGTCTTTCTCGCCACTTCCTCCGTCTCCTCCTCCTCCCTCCGGGCTTTCCTTCTCTCTTTCTCTCTCTCTCTCTCTTAGTTCCTTATGCATTTTCCCTCTTTCTATCATTTCTTGCCCCATTGTATTCTTAATAACCCTTCCTGTAAAATTTCTCTCTCTCTCTCTCTCTCTCTCTCTCTCTCTCAGTTCTCTATGCATTTTCCCTCCTATCATTTCTTCCTCCATTGTATCCTTAATAACCCTTCCTGTAATTTCTCTCTCTCTCTCTCTCTCTCTCTCTCTCTCTCTCTCAGTTCCCAATGCATTTTCCCTCCTTCTATCATTTCTTCCTCCATTGTATCCTTAATAACCCTTCCTGTAAAATTTCTCTCTCTCTCTCTCTCTCTCTCTCTCTCTCTCTCTCTCTCTCTCTCTCTCTCCCTTCCCCCACCACCTCAACCAGCGAATGAGGCTTGCATAGAAATGGCTCATTATGACGTCACAACGAGTATCAGTAAAAGGGACATGTACACAGCCTCTCGTTCTTCCTCTCCTTCTCCCCCCTCAGCCTGCATACCACGCTCCTTAGCCACCACGCACACTCATTCAAACACACGCAAACGCAGGCAAATATTTTTCATACTCATACATAATACTCATACTGCACAGTATATTTGCAAGCATACAGCGCTGGGAAAGCCATTGATTTCCTCCAACACACACACACACACACACACACACACACACACACACGTCACTGGTTAAGCCATAAATATATTGATTTACTACTACTACTACTACAGCTACTACCACTGTACATTCATATACATACACTTCCCACTGCTTAAACCGAATAAATACTGATCCCTTACCCCCCCCTCCCACACACACACAATGCCATTCAAGCCTTTCCATACGGTCTCCCTATTCTCTCTCTCGCCCCACCTCTTCTTTTTCCCCCAAACACTCATCTCCATTCCATTACAATTTCCTTCTTTTCATTCCACATTGTCTCTTCCATTTCACTTCCACACACACAAAAAATAATAATAAATAAATAAATAAACAAACAAATAAAGAGCTACGAATATCAGTAAAAATTTCTATTACACCCGTTTCAGGCGATTTTTTTTCTTTTTCTTTCTTTATTTTTTTCTTAGAGGATTTTCGAGCAAAGGGGGTTTACATATTGTCTTCCATGGTCTCTGAAATAGGTCTCCCCTCAGATGAATAAAATCGTCTGGATGTAAAATGGATGAAGCAACAGAATATGCGGTCTCTTGATTCAGTGGGTTAGCCTCTTGAGAACGATGACTTATTGCACTTTATTTTTATTACCGTCAGACGATTTTATTCATCTGAGGGGAGATTTCTGGCGCTGAGGGAGGTTAATATATATATGGTTGCAAGGAGATGGAAAGGGAGAATGAAAGCAAGGTGGGGAGAGGAGGGAGGAGAGGATACAAGGAGATGGAGAGGGAGATCGAGAGCAAGGTGGAGAGAGGAGGTAAGAGAAGATACTGGGAAGGGTGGAGTGTTGTGGGAGGAGGACGGATTGTTAACGAGTAGGGGAGGAAATGCCTGGAGAGCTTTGTGTCAATTTAACTCTCACAGGATGCGGTGTCAGGCAACTGATGCATGGATGGATAGATAGACAGAGGTAGACAGAAACTTAGAGACAAACAGATAGAGACAAGTACAGATAGACAAATAGACAGGTAGACAGACGGATAGGTTTGTTGCTGAATGAATTTATGAATGAAATGAATGAAATGGTGAATTTAAATGTACTCTCTCTCTCTCTCTCGCTCTCTCTCTCTCTCTCTCTCTCTCTCTCTCTCTCTCTCCAATACCCGCAAGCCTCAGAGCCGAGTTAATCCCCAACACAACTCATAACCTCCTCCTCCCTCATAAACCTCCAATTTCCTCCCTCCAAGCTCATCTCTCTCTCTCTCTCTCTCTCTCTCTCTCTCTCTCTCTCTCAGATAGATAGATAGAAAGATAGATAGATAGATAGATAGATAGAGAGAGAGAGAGAGAGAGAGAGAGAGAAGGAAGGAGATAAGCAGAGTGAATGAAATTATGAATATATGAAAGATTTATGGAAAGAATGAAGGAATGAAGAAGTAAACCGGATGAAGAATGAAAGAAGAAGCAGGAAGAATGATGAGGAAGGGAGGAAGTGGACTAAGAGAGTAACAGGCACACACAATGGAATGCCAGAGTCGAGGATGAAGGTAGGTTGGCAAGCAGGGAGATAGGCAGCAAGGAGGCAGATAGGCAGACACAAATATAGTAGTAGCAGAAGTAGTAGTAGTAGTGGTAGTAGTAGTAGTATTAGTAGTAGTAGAATAGTAGTAGTAGTGGTAGTAGTAGTAGTATTAGTAGTAGTAGAATAGTAGTAGTAGTAGTAGTAGTAGCTGCAACTCCTGGCTTATAAGAATGTGAACCCAGTGGACTGTAAGCTGAGTTGGATAGGCATTGAGCTAAGGGACGTTTGTATAAGCGGGGAACTCCACTGCCCCGTTATATCTGTGCCACCACAGGAAGGCGTAGCTCTCCAGCACCAGGCAAGGAGATGGCTGACAGGGATTTAAGCAGGGAAAACGGGAGGGAGGCAGGGAAACAGTGTGGAGAGAAGGCAGGGGGGCAGGAGTAAGTCAGTGGGGGGAAAATCGGAGGTAAAAAGGCAGAGGGGTAGGCAGGAAGGAGGAGGTGAGGTAGGCAGGTAATGTGTTAGGCAAGCGGAGGGGTGCAGGTTACCTGGGACCATTGTAGATAGGCAGGAGAGAGGGAGGGAGGGAAGGGAAACGTGTGGAAAGTAGGAGAGAAAAGAAGTGAATAGGCAGGCAAAGAGTGAGGCAGGGATTACAGACAGGTATGATAAGGAAGGATGCAAGAGTGGAGGTGGCCAGAGAGATACGAAGGAAGGAAGACAGGGAGAATAGAGAGGTAGGCAAAGGTATAGGGAAGCAGGATGCGTAGACGTGGAAGGAACAGTGCCTGAGAAGGTAGAAAGGCAGGCTGTGAGACAGAAAAGGAGATAAGCAGCGAGGAGATACAGGAAAGGAGGCAGGATGAAAGGTGTACAGGGAGGAGAGAGGAAGGTATAGGTGTATGTTGAAGGGAGGTGGTAGGTAGGCACTGGGAGTGGGGTTAGGCAGGAAGGGGAGAGGTAAGCACGGCAGACAGAGAGGTAGGTAGTACGAGGGGAAGTGGGGTAAGGAGGAGACAGATATGGGTAAGGTTGAGGGCCGGGAGGGAAGACAGACATGGAAAGAGACGAGGGGTTAGAGAGGGAAGTAGGCAGACAGGAACAGGGCAAGATGGGCCGTGTTGGGAGGGAGAGAAAGGTAGGTATGGAAAGGCTAGGAGCAGGTAGGGAGGTAAGGTGGAGGTGTAAGGTAGGCAGGAAGGAGAGGGTAAGCAACTGTAGTAGGAGGTAACACAGGTAGGATGAGGTACGCAGTAGAGAGGGCAGGTAGGATTAGAGGCAGGGTTGGAAGGAAGGAAGGAAGGAAGGTAAGAAAATGGATGAGAAGAGACGTGGGGAGATGTAGGAAGACTGGGAAAAAGGAATAGGTAAGTAAATCACAGAGAAAAGTAGGTAAGAGTGTAAGCAAGCGGGCAAGGTAATGAGGGAAGGCAGGCAGTAAAGGGCAGGCGAGGGGAGGCAGGCAGAGAGAGGGGTAGGTAGGCAGGGGGGTGAGGTAGGCCTATAATTTGAGGTGGAGCGCCCATATGAGAAACTAGAAAACCGTTGAAAAAAGGGGGAGTATATGTGGCTTTCTCTCCCCCCCTTTCTCTCTCTTTCTCTCTCTCTCTCTTAATAATCTGAAACGCTCCATTATCCCTTCCACTTCTCAATTAATTTCTCTGGCACTGGTTCACACACATTTATCTTCACTTTTTCTATTTCCTCTGTCATCTCTCCTCCTCCTCTTATTCTTCCTCTCCCTCTCTGTTGTTCTCCTTCTCTTTCCTCTCCTTCTCCCTTTTCTTTTTCTCTTCACTTGATATTTTTTCCTCCTCTCTCAGCTTGTCCCATTTTTCAAGCTCCTCAAACTCCTCCCGTTGCTCCTTCTCCTCCTTCTCCTTTTACACCGGCCATTTTTCGTCCCATTCTCAGTTTCTCCCTCCTCGTTTTTCTCTCAGTTTTTCCTTTAATCTTTCTTTCAGATTTTCCTTTTTTTTCAGTGTATTTTCCTTTTCCAGTTCACGCATCTCCTTCCATTTATTGTACGTCATACACTTGTCTTTACTCTCTCTCTCTCTCTCTCTCTCTCTCTCTCTCTCTCTCTCTCTCTCTCTCTCTCTCTCTCTCTCTCTCAACACTTGTGAAGAAAACCTGGATACTACCACACTCTCTTGGTATTTAAAGTACAATATTCGATTATTTTACTTCAAAGCAAATGCATCGACAATCAAAATACGTAAAGCTCTCAGTCTTTCCTTATACCGTTTCTTACCTAATTAAGAGCATTGTCTTAGCCGTTTTTCATAGCACTGCTTCCATTGTATAGATATTCTTGCATATGTCAGGTCCCAGAACTGTACCGCATAATCTAAGTGAGGTCTAACAAGCATTTTATAATGTGGCATCATAACAACTTTACTTCCCCGCTGCTGCTCCTCCTCCTCTTCTTGTCTCTCCTCTCTCTCCTTCCCTTCCCTAATCATCCCCTCCTACTCCTTTTCCCTCCTCCATCCCTCTTTCCCTCCTCCTCCTCCTCCTCCTCTTCCTCTCCGCCTCCTCATTTCCCCGGTCACAAACCCTAATTAACCCATCCTTTTTTCCCCTCATGATTTGTGGAGGTGACTTTGAAACGGCCTGGGAGGAGTGCCGTATATACCCCTGCCTTACCCTGCTGTACCCAGGCCTAAATCTGCCTTACCTTTCTTAATCTTGCCTTTCCCTCCCTCACCCGGCCTCACTCCTACCTTAAACTGCCTTACCTTTTAACTCTGCCTAACCTTCCTTACCTTACCTTTCCTTATCGTGCTTCATCCTACCTTACCTTGCTAACCTAACCTAATTATTATTGTTATTTACTTTACCTCGTCCAGCTCTACCTTTCTGAAACACGCCTTAGCTGACTTAATCCCACTAACCCTTTCTTTACTTAACCCTTCCTCTACATGTCTATACCTGCCCAACACCCTCACCTTTTGCCGAAGGTGGTGGTCAAGTTGCAAAGGAGTGGACTGCTGACTGTATGACCACGATATCGATCCCGGCTGAGGCAGGGACTAGCTTGAGGATATGAATTCCATTAACCCTCTCATGGTAGGGATAACTCTAGTATTCTCTTCCACCTGACCCTAAATCATTTTATTCGGCTGAGACTTAATCAAAGGGACATGAGAGTTGTAAGACAGTATTAATGCGCTTCCAAATATTCCTTCGAGATGTCGCAAAAAAAAAAAAAAAAAAAAAAAACGCTAATTCCACATTCCAGCCTCAAATGGGATAGCACCGGCACATACAGTATTCGCTTGGAACTGATAGTGTGGTATTAGTATCAAGGTGGTGACATGTGAGGGTATGTGGCGCTATCTTTTGCATCACAGAAAAACAGCCGGGGCTCAGGGAACGGACTTTCTGGTTCACGTTCAGAAGAGGATGCATAAAAAAATTTGCCTCCCCCCCTCTCTTTCTCTCTCTCTCTGCCTAAACCTGCCTTGTCTTGCCTACTCCTGCCTCACCCGACCTTGGCTTAATTACTGCCTCACCATGCCTACTCGTGACTCGCCCTTCCCTAACTCTCCATTATCCTGTTCACCTCTGCCTAACGCTCCCTAACCCTGCTTCACCTAACTCATCCCTACCTACCTTTCCCCACCCTTTATTGACCTTTCACAGTTTCACCTAACCCTGCCTAAATCTGCCGTGCCCAATCCTACTACATCTACCTTTCCTACCACTCTTTCAACTTGCACAGCTCTCCCTAACCCTGACTAACCTAACCAAACCCTGCCTAACCTAGCCCGACCCAACCCTGACTAACCCAACCCAACCCTGCCTAACCTGATCCAACCCTGCCTAACCTAACCCAACCTTGCCTACCCAGCCCTGCCTTATCTCTCTCTACCTTCTGCACGCACCTTGTAATACTTGAGTTTTATTGCTTTGTAAACTATCCACTATATTCAGGTTTAACATTTAGGCTGTCATTCAGTGTCGTTTTGTCGTGTGTGTGTGTGTGTGTGTGTGTGTGTGTGTGTGTGTGTGTGTGTGTGTGTGTGTGTGTGTGTGTGTGTGTGTGTGTGTGTGTGTGTGTGTGTGTGTGTGTGTGTGTGTGTGTGTGTGTGTGTGTGTGTGTGTGTGTGTGTGTGTGTGTGTGTGTGTGTGTGTGTGTGTGTGTGTGTGTGTGTGTGTGTGTGTGTGTGTGTGTGTGTGTGTGTGTGTGTGTGTGTGTGTGTGTGTGTGTGTGTGTGTGTGTGTGTGTGTGTGTGTGTGTGTGTGTGTGTGTGTGTGTGTGTGTGTGTGTGTGTGTGTGTGTGTGTGTGTGTGTGTGTGTGTGTGTGTGTGTGTGTGTGTGTGTGTGTGTGTGTGTGTGTGTAGGGTAAAAATTATAATCAGCACTTTTATATTCAGGAAGCTCTCGTCCCTTCTTCCCGCATCCCTTACACGCCTCACTTCATTCTCTTGTCTCCCCAGTCTTTATTTTTTTCCAATATATTACTATTTATTCTTAGTTATATATATTCCTTTTTTTTTCTAAGTTCATCCCGCTTTTTATGCGCCAGACACTATATATACTTATTATCTATTTTATTATTATTCCTTGCTTTCTCTTATCAATCTATTTTCATCTTCCTACTTCTTCTTACTGATGACTGCTGCGAATAATCCTTAACTGCTTATTGATAGACTAGACATTCTCACAGTCAACAGAGACACTCATATAATGCTTGGTTCATTATTTATTTATCAACTTATTTATCTATTTAGTTATTTGTTATTGTTTTTGTAATGCTTTGTGTATCTGAAACGCCTCTGGTTATCAACTACAGGCAGTGGCACCAGAGCGTTGTTTTTTTCTTCTGCTTATACTGCAGCTTCGTCCCAGGCAACTCTGTTTTTATGCTCTGAGTCAGGGAAGATCGGTGCTCTCTCTCTCTCTCTCTCTCTCTCTCTCTCTCTCTCTCTCTCTCATCCATCAAATTTTACGATTGTTTTAATGATGAGTAAATGTACTTGTGGCCAATTTCACCAGGTACTCAACGATGATTTTCCTGCTTTAGTGTTGTCCTCTTTCTGTATCCTTCCGACTCCATTTATACTTGTGGGGAATAGAGTTGTGATGATGATGATGATCATGTGGACAAGGAGGAAGAGGAGATAGATGATGATGATGATGATGAGGAGGAGGAGGAGGAGGTGGAGGAGGAGGAGGAGGAGGAGGAGGAGGAGGAGGAGGTGGAGGAGGAGGAGGAGGAGGAGGAGGAGGAGGAGGAGGAGGAGGAGGAGGAGGAGGAGGAGGAGGAGGAGGAGGAGGAGGAGGAGGAGGAGGAGGAGGTGGAGGAGGAGGAGCAGGCGGAGGAGGAGGAGGAGGAGGACGATGACGACAAAAATGACAACGAATATGATGATTACAATAACAATGATGAGGACAATTATGATGATGATGATGATGATGACCAAATTTGCGGGGGGAAGGAGAGGTAGAACGGGTGTCTGTGAATAATTTACTGCGCAAGTTTCCTCTTTTAATTTGCATAGCGATATTATTAAAGTGAGATGTATTTATATTTAGGACAGAAGCACAGTGAGTGGAATAATTACATTAGCGTCTCACGTATAGTTTTGGAGTTCCAAGAGACAGACAGATAGATAAATAGATAGACACACAGGACAGACGGACAAAGAGAGAGAGAGAGAGAGAGAGAGAGAGAGAGAGACTTACAGATTTTGTCAACTGATGGATAGATTACCGACGGAAGGATGTACAGAAATTGGATAGATACACAGAAATACACATATATACAAAGAGAGAGAGAGACAGACAGACAGACAGACAGACAAACAATTAGACAGACAGATAAAGATAGAAAAAAACAGTCAGGTATATAAGACAGGAACACTGATGATCATAAACAAACAATATTCCCACCCTCATAAGCAAAACAAACCCCTAACTCTGTAAACAAAGTAAGAAACTAGTCAATGGAAGCTATAAAATCGGCCGCAAGGAATACCAAAGGAAAAGGTTTTATGTACTCACGGAACAAGGGTAACACTGAAGGCTCAATGCTGCCTCACCCTGCAACAGAAGGAAGTTGAGTTAAAAAGGATGCTGAGAGTTATACATGGGTATATTGTGCTCAGCTCCTCTTCATATACTCGTACATCACTACATTACTCCCTCTTCACACACACACACACACACACACACACACACACACACACACAGTTGTAACACTCCTTCCTCGCCTCCACACACAGCCACCCCATTCCCTCCTCCTCCTACACACTTATCTATGCCTCTCTCCTTGCACACACACACACACACACACACACACACACACACACACACACACACACACACACACACACACACACACACACACACACACACACACACACACACACACACACACACACACACACACACACACACACACACACACACACACACACACACACACACACACACACACACACACACACACACACACACACACACACACACACACACACACACACACACACACACACACACACACACACACACACACACACACACACACACACACACACACACACACACACACACACACACACACACACACACACACACACACACACACACACACACACACACACACACACACACACACACACACACACACACACACACACACACACACACACACACACACACACACACACACACACACACACACACACACACACACACACACACACACACACACACACACACACACACACACACACACACACACACACACACACACACACACACACACACACACACACACACACACACACACACACACACACACACACACACACACACACACACACACACACACACACACACACACACACACACACACACACACACACACACACACACACACACACACACACACACACACACACACACACACACACACACACACACACACACACACACACACACACACACACACCTCTCCTATCCTCTCCAGTCCCATACCCCTCCCACACCACACACGCACACACCACCACCACCCACCGCACTGCCCTTCAATAAGCCCCACTCGCCATCGCTATCATCTAATATGTGTATAAGGGAATCTGAGACCCGAGTTAACACTGTCGGGTCTTAAGTATAGTCATCACCCCCTCAGCAGTTAGCGCCAGAGTGCGTGTTGCGAGGAAAATACGGCGATATCAAGGGTGCAAGAGGGAGGCAGGCCACAGGATGCTACTTAGAGCGGGTTTCTTAGGGCCAGTTTGCTATACGGTAACTGGGGATCGCCGACCGTACGCTGGGTTCTGGACGAGGTGCTGGGAGAGAGAAGGAGGCGGAGGGGGGAGGGAGAGAGAGAGTGGTGATGCTGGTGGTGGTGGTAGTGGCTGGTGAGGAAAGGATGGGTGGATGGAGAGGAGGAAGGATTGGACAGGACGGGATAGGGAAAGGGCGGTGGCGTTGGTACGTGGGTGGTTGGGAGTGTGGGTGATGAGGGATGGATGAGAAAGGATGGAATGGAAAGAAGGTGGTACTGGCGGTGGTTACGGGAGATGATGAGTGGATGGACGGATAGATAGGTGAAGAAAGGAGTCGACAGGAAGGTTGGGAAAGGATGGTATGGAGCGAGAGGTGGCAGGAGAGGAATGAGACGGAACAGAAAGACAAGGGCGGTAGGGACGTAGGTGGACAGAGGAGTGGATAAGATGGATGGGAAAAGGATTCAGTGTGGTGTACGTATGAGTCCGTGAGAAACACAAGAGGCATACTGGACCATGACGAAGGTGACGGGTAGAGAGGATGGAATGAGGGTAGATGCAGAGAGGATACAGTAAGGTGGACAGAGAAAGATGACTAACAGTGGATGGAGAATATAAGTGGATAAGGAGGATGGAGGAGATAGAGTGAGATGGGTGGGGAGGAGGAGACTGTAAGTCGCTTTTCTTCCGTAAAAAAAGATGGAAACAAAGGCTGAAAACCTGCAAGAGCTGCCCCTACCAAAGAATGTTGGACAAAAGATAGTCAGAATCAAGACTGGTTAATGGACTGGGACGGAATAGGTGAATAGGGTGAATAGAATGAATAAAGAAGGATGGAAAAATGAATGGAATGCTGTATAAGGAGGCGCGGAATAGGAAGAAAGGGATGGGAGAAGCGAGAGGGATGAGTTAGCGAGAGAGAGGAGGAAGGAGGAAGGAAGTGAGTATAATAAAAAACAGCAGAGGGCATGGAGAGGAGGGACCAGAGAAGGATGGAAAAACAGGAAGAATGTAATACCCACAGAATACAAAGAGCTAGATAGAATTAATGTGGATGGGAGGAATATTAAAGAGGAAGAGGAGGAGAAGGAGAGAGAGAGATAGATGGATGCGAGGGATGGAGGAAACGATGGGAGGAAGGGAGAGAAAATATGAATAGAAGATACTATGAATAAAACAGCCGAAAAAAGGGAAGCAAATATCAGTAGAAAGGAGGGGAACGGAAGAGAAGAAGGAGGAAATGGAAAGGGGGAAAAGGAAAGGATGGGAGGGAGAGAGGGAGAGATGGATGCAAGTATGTCTAAGATGCCAAGAGGTGAGCAGGAGGATGGGGGAAACAGAAGATAGAAAAGAAGAGAGACAGGGAGTTGGAAAGGGAGAGAGGAATGAGTGGGAGGAGGAGGAAAAGGAGATGACGTGGAAACGAGAGAAGGAAGGTAATATATTTAAGAAGCAAGAAGGTGGGCAGAGAGGAGGAGGAGGAGGGGAAAGAAGTTGAAGAGGAGGGGGGAAAAGGGGAACGAAAACAGGGAGAAGAAGAAGTATAAGAAGAATGAGAGGAGGATGGCATGGAAGGGAGGGAGGGAAGGATGGAAGGAAGGAAGTTTATACAAGAAGCAGAAAGGTGGGTAAGGATGGAGAGACAAGGAGACAGAAGATAAAGATGGAAAGAGGGAGAGGAAACCGTGAGAGAAGAAGGAAGATAAGAAGGAAGATAAGGAGGAGAGGGAGTGAAAGCGATGGAGGGAGGGAAGGAAGGAAGCGAGTATATCTAAGAAGCAAAGAGGCTGGTAAGGAGGAAGGGAGGGAGAGAGGATAGGAGATAGAGAAGAGGGAGAGGGCGGGGGAATAGAGGAGAGGGGTAGGGGAGAGTGGGGGATGAGGGTGGGGGGAGGAAAGGGGAACATTAGCCACTAGCACCCCGGGTTTATATTGCCCCTTAATGGATGCCTGCGGTAAGGTCGTGTCCCCAGCAACTGTGCATGGGATTTACGACCTTACTCGCTTTGGGTGGGATGGCACTGTGTTGCAGGGAGGTTAGATATTGTAAAGTGAATGTGGGGGGATCATATTCACCTCGCTGGCTCTCTCTGGCTCTCTTGCTCTCTGGCTCTCTCTTTCATCTTGTTCTCTCTCTCTCTCTCTCTCTCTCTCTCTCTCTCTCTCTCTCTTCCAGGGTAAGATTATTAAAAAGAAAATGTGGGAAACCATAATCCATCTCTCTCTCTCTCTCTCTCTCTCTCTCTCTCTCTCTCTCTCTCTCTGGGTGCAGTCACGTGATATTTTTTTCCTGGCTGAATGGTGGTGCAAGTTTATGAGGGAGTTTAGAGTAGGAGTAGGGTAAGGGGTGTAAGACGAAGGTAAGAGGGGTAGGAGGAAGGTAAGGGGAGTAGGGGGAGGGTAAAGGGGGTAAGATGGGGTGAGGGGGGAGAGAAAAGTAGGAGTTGTGAGTAGGGGATTGTAGAGAGAAGAAAGGGGGAGGCTCATGGAAGGCGTAGAGGGGGAGAAGAATGGGGGAAGGAGGTAGTAGGAGAAGCTAAAAGGTAGCAAGAAGGGGGAGAGTGAAGTAGGAGAGGAGACTAGGTGGATGTAGACAGTTGGGGGGGTGTAGGAGGGAGACAAGAGAGAGGGGTATAGGAAGGGTATAACAGCAGGAGGAAGGGATTGGAGGGGGGTTGGAAGGGGAAGAGAAAGGAGTAGGAGGGGGCCATGGGAGGGGATAGTGAGGAAAATGCCAGGCGGTGGGATGGGGTAAGAAGGGGTGAGCTAATTATTAAGGTCATTATATAGGTGATAATTATTAACCTTTTCAACAAGATGGCGTCGGTAATTAGTGTACTCTTGCTGCAGGCAGACAATTATAATCACCTTAGGGGGTTATTCACATCCTTCATTAACTCTTTCAGTACGGGGTGTTTTTAATAATGAATAATAAAACAGTAAAACCGTCTAGTGTGAAAGTGCATAAAGGAAATTATATCATACTGAGGAAGTTAAAACTGTAATTTTCCTGGGTATATGGCTAATGACACCTAATTAAACGCTAATCTGACTAATACCTATAGGCTAATGGAGGGTATTTATTCCAGATTTATTGAAGGAAATTGAACAGGAAAGAAACTATTTAATGATAACCAGTGAGGTGTTGAGAATACTGAGACCTAGTTAAATTTTCTCAGTTTTATTTTACGATTATATGGGAAAAATGAGAAAGGATACATGACCTCGTTGGGACCATTACGTCTGTGTAGTCTGTGTATCTGTAACCTCACACACACACACACACACACACACACACACACACACACACACACACACACACACACACACACACACACACACACACACACACACACTCTCTCTCTCTCTCTCTCTCTCTCTCTCATCCACACAAGGCCAGCATCCACCTTTACAGAAAAATTATGTAAGAAAAAAATGGATACATGTCGACAGGAAATAAACATAAATAAGAGAAAAATGCTTATGACGAAGAAGATGACGAAGAGAGCAATAAGAGGGAGAGAAGGCTAATAAGTGGGAGCATAAACAGAGAGAAAGGAAAATAAGTGCAAGGCAGAGAAGACGAATGGAGGGAGGCACAAGATTAATGTTTGATATAAATAAGGGAAGAAAAGTGGACAGCAATATATATAAAAGAGAATCAGAAAACAATATATATAAAAGAGAATCAGAAAACATATATAAGAGAGAAGTAGATTAATGAGGGAATGTGAAATTTTACACACACACACACACACACACACACACACACACACACACACACACACACACACACACACACACACACACACACACACACACACACACACACACACACACACACACACACAGACACACACACACACACACACACACACACACACACACACACACACACACACACACACACACACACACACACACACACACACACACACACACACACACACACACACACACACACACACACACACACACACACACACACACACACACACACACACACACACACACACACACACACACACACAAACACCTAATAAAACATGCCTAAATAAGTGTGTACAAGAAAAGGGAACACGCGAAGATGATAGTGGGAAATACAAGGAGAAAAATTAAAAAAAAAACACACACACACAATGAAAAGAGAGTTGAGAGCTGAGAAAGGGGATGATAAAATAAAGAGAAAAGGGAAGAGGAACTTTAGAGAGGAGGAAGGCACAAGAGGCGAGATGCGAAGACTGGAAAGACACTGAAGAAGAGAGAAAAACATAAGAGGCAAAGACAGCTGGTACAAAAAGGGAAGAAATAATGACGAAAGTAAGTGTATGGCAATAAATATGAGGGTAAGAGGAAGGAGGAATGTAATAAGATAATACATAAGAACACAAATAAAGGTAATAAGGGGAAGGTTAAGAGGAGGAGGACAGTAATGTGATAAAGAGAATAGGAGTAAAGTAATAATTAGGAAGGTAAGAGGAGGAGAACAAGGTAATAAAAAGGAGAGTTAGAAGAAGAAAGGAGTAAGGTAATGGAGAGGAAGGTAAGAAGAGGAGAAGAGGAAGGTAATAAAGAGGAGGAGAAGAGAAGAGGTAACCGCCGTTGTGGCCCTGGGGTTGTGAAGTGACAGGCAACAAGTTATTACCGTCACCACACCACCTCCTCTCTCTCTCTCTCTCTCTCTCTCTCTCTCCACCACACACACCTCACCCTCCTCTCCACTCTCTCTCTCTCTCTCTAGCCCTTCTTCTCTTCCATCCTCTTTCTCGACACTGCTCTTTCCTCTTTTTTTACATTTTAAGGCATTCTCTCTTTCTCTAATGCCCATTTTTTCTTGTGTACTGTATCATCTTCCCTCTTGCGATTAAATCTTGTTTACTCTCTCTCTCTCTCTCTCTCTCTCTAGGCGGGAGTTTTTACCGACAGGGTCGCCAGCACACACCAAACCTCTCCACATCAATATTCTCTTTATTTCTATCTTCCGCCTCTCTCTCTCTCTCTCTCTCTCTCTCTCTCTCTCTCTCTCTCTCTCTCTCTCTCTCTCAGGAACACATTGCTTCCACCCTCTCTTATCTACCACTCTCGCACCGCCCTCTCATTACCTATCTCTTTTTCCTTCCTGTTTACCCCACTTCCTCTCTCTCTCTCTCTCTCTCTCTCTCTCTCTCTCTCTCTCTCTCTCTCTCTCTCTCTCTCTCTCTCTCTTTCTCCTTTCAGCAGACATAACTAATAAATACTTAGATAAATTGTCCAAAAAACTGCAAACACACACACACACACACACACACACACACACACACACACACACACACACACACACACACACACACACACACACACACACACACACACAAACACACACACAAACACACACACACAAACACACACACACACACACACACACACACACACACACACACACACACACACACACACACACACACACACACACACACACACACAGATGAATTCACATACATAGATACATACATACGCATTCACACTTAAACACAAACACACGCCAACCCAGAGTCCCATTTACAGTACATCTCTTATACGAAAAGCGTGAAATGAGTTTGTGCACTAGTCCTCTCTCTCTCTCTCTCTCTCTCTCTCTCTCTCTCTCTCTAGTAACCATCCGATATTTGCTTCATTGACTAGTGTATAAATATTCCCATCTCATCGCAGAAACCAATAATTTTTTTATGATTCTCTCTCTCTCTCTCTTTGGGCAGCTGGTGGGACAGATGTTGCTTAAGTGGGAATACAAACAGGTGTCACTTTCAGCTGTGTCTCTCTGTGTAATTGTCTTTGTCCTTGCCTATGTTCCCTCTCTCTCTCTCTCTCTCTCTCTCTCTCTCTCAATATGCACCTGTATCCCTCTATACATGTTCACATGTTCACCTTTATGACCTTCATCACACCTGTGGGAGTATCTGAAAAGCCTAAGAAGTTAACTTTAACCTTAGAAGCCCACAATTTAACTCTGACCTTTGGAACGAGACTTGCTTAAAGAGTAAGAGCTGAACGTGTAGAGAGTCCCCTATATATATGAATATTTCAGTCTCATTGTTTTATCAATCTGTCATTCCCTCTGACAGTTTATCAATCCATCTATTAGTCAGTATCTATCTTACTACCTCCCTCTCTATCTCTCTCTCTGTCTATCAATGTCCATTTACGTATGTATCTCTCTGTTGCACTATCTGTCTCTATATCTAATGCTAAACATCTAAATTCAACGTACATTCACTCACTCGAATTACCTGCAAAATGGCACCAGGGAATGTCGTAATGGTAGGGATGGGAAATGGGCAGGCTTAGCGTATTTATCGTCAGAAATTCAAGCCATCATCCTTTTTACTTTGCTCTTCCTTGTACCAGACGATTTTAATCAAGTTAGGAAAAGCCTCTACTGTTGAAGGGATTTATCAGTAGTATACGTAATCCCTAAAGTCAGAAAATCTCTCCAAAGTTGCATCAAATCGCAAAGAAATGGGTAGGATTAAATGAAAAAGACATCCCACGGGCAAAATAGTTGAAATTAACACTCTGCTTGCTAGACTTTCTCTCAGCTGAATAAAATCGTCTGGTGTCAACCTGAATAAATTATTTAAGCATGTCCTCAGGAGTGATAGGGGTACTGTGAATGATGAAATATTTATCGACTGTAGCTAACAAGTGCGTACAAAATTCTTCACTCTTAGTCATGGCTTACGTTAGATCTCTCTTTCTTTCTTTCTTTCTTTCTCTCTCTCTCTCTCTCTCTCTCTCTCTCTCTCTCTCTCACAACATACACTCATCCTCCTCCATCCTTCACTACTTCCTTCTCTTACATTCAATTCCCTCCTTCACTCCTCCCTTCCTCCTTTCCATAAGACAATCATCCCTCCATTTCCCCCTTCCTTTACTCCTCCAGAGATTCCTTCATCCCTTCCTTCCCCCCTTCCTTCACTCCTCCAAAGGTTCGTCCATCCCTCCATTTCTCCCTTCCTTCACTCCTCCAGAGATTCCTTCATCCCCTCCTTCCCTCCATCCAGGGTTAGCGTGTCAGGGGTATAAAAGACCCCTTCCCAAAGACCCCAGCAGGGACCCATCACTCGACCAAGGCCCGTGTGAGTCGACGCCACTATCAGTATGCTAATGTGTTGTACAGGGTCGAGTGGCCTTTGTTTCATGTAAATTTTTGGTGTTTGGCGTGTATGGGTTTGAATCCTTCGTTGCCTTTGGAGGATTGGGAGGGAGGGAGAGGGAGAGGGAGAGGGAGAGAGAGAGAGAGAGAGAGAGAGAGAGAGAGAGAGAGAGAGAGAGAGAGAGAGAGAGAGAGAGAGGGAGAGGGAGAGGGAGAGGGAGAGGGAGAGGGAGATGGAGAGGGAGAGGGAGATGGAGAGGGAGAGGGAAGAAGAAGAGGGTGAGGGAGAGGAGGGAGAGGGAGAAGGAGAGGGAGAGGGAGAGGGGGAGAGAGGAGAGAGAGAGAGAGAGAGAGAGAGAGAGAGGGAGAGGGAGAGGGAGAGGGAGAGGGGGAGAGGGAGAGGGAGAGAGGAGGAGAGGGGGAGAGGGAGAGTGGGAGAGGGAGAGAGGGAGAGGGAGAGAGGGAGAGGGAGAGGGAGAGGGAGAGGGAGAGGGAGAGGGAGAGGGAGAGGGAGAGGGAGAGGGAGAGGGAGAGGGAGAGGGAGAGAGAGAGAGAGAGAGAGAGAGAGAGAGAGAGAGAGAGAGAGAGAGAGAGAGAGAGAGAGAGAGAGAGAGAGTGTCGCTTCTTTACTTCAGTTCAATCAACATAAACCCACCCAACTTTTCCCCCATGTAAGTCAGACCAGTTATAGGTTCTATTCAGTACTTTAATTCCTCTCTCTCTCTCTCTCTCTCCTTAGTGTGGTGTGAGGCACAGAAGTAGGCCAGAGGGTCAGAGGGGATGTTTTCTGCGGTTAACTTGTAGGTGGAGAGGGTTAGTATGGTGTGGGGGAGGGGAGGGGGTTGGGTGGGGGAACATGAGGGGGAGGAGGGGGAATATATGGGAAGAAGGAGAAAGGGGAGACTATGGGAGAAGAAGGGGAAAGGAAGGCGAGGTGGCGTGGGAAGTGCGAGAGGGAAGAAGTCGGTGAATATTACTAGAAAGGACGGTTTGGGTTGTGTGGGTGAGGGGGAGGGGTGGGTGGTGTGTGTGGGGGTGAGTGGGTGAGGGGTATGCGGTGAGGGACGGTCGGGGAGGGAGAGGGAAGAGGGGCAGGTAAACTTTCACCATATACTCATACATATACACTACCATTATCTTCCTTTTTACCTACTTCTGAGTTCATTCCTTCCTACTAAACCCATTAAAATATATGAGAGGCAGGAGAAGGCGTGGAGAGAGAGAGAGAGAGAGAGAGAGAGAGAGAGAGAGAGAGAGAGAGAGAGAGAGAGAGTGGGAAGAGCTAAAAGAAAAGTTGGTGGTGATGAGGGAAAAGAAGCGAGATGAGGAAAGAGGTGGAAGAAGGGAGAGGAATGAATAGAGGGAAGAGGAAAAAAAGTATATAAAAAGGCAATGCTGGAGTAATGGGGTAAGAGGCAGATGGCGGAGAGAAAGAGTGGGTGGAGGAATGCAAAGAGAAGAGAAGAGAACATCACAAAGAACAAGACAGAAAAGAGAAAAGACAAGGACGAAAATAAAAAGGAATTCGGCTGGAGCTTTGGGTACGGATATACGTTTACGTGGAACTGCCTCTCTTTGACAGCGTTATCTCTCCATATACGTTTGATGTATAAAGCTATAAAAAGTACACAGACGGTCAATTGCGACAAGTGGAAATGCTGGGTAGAGATTGAATTCTTTATTTCTCTAATGTTTCACGCCACTCTCTTTTCTGTATAGCCCGAAACGTTTGAGGAAATGAAGAATCAAAGCTGTAAATTGTGCCCCTCACCCACCCAACTTATAAAAAGTGTGTAGATTCAATTACAACTTCAGGCACATAAACTAAAAGGCGCCAACTGGGTTTCCATATTGACTGTATAATGTAATAACAGAATTCTGATCAACACATAACTCTCTTATGGTCGGTTCAACTCTATTTTATTTACCGAGTGAGTTATAGGAGACTGGAAACGTTAATACTCTGCCCATAAACTCTCCCATGATTCAGACAGCTCTAGTACTCTATTCCAACTAATGCCAGACGATGTTAGTCAGCTGAGAGTGAGTCATAGGAGTCTGAGTATCAAAAAGGAAAAAAAAGTACAAGGGGAGAGGAGAGAGGAAGCGAGCTGGAATAACAGAAAGGAGAGTTTGCATACGGATCGAGGCCAAGGAGAGAGACAAGAGGGTGGAAGTGGAGCAGAAACGAGGCAGTAAAAACGGCATAAGAGGAGAGAGCGAAAATTGAAAAGTGGAAGAGAGTTTCGAGGAAGGAACAAAAACCTAAAGGAAAGGGGAGCGAAAATGGAAAGACTAAGAATATTTTGAAGAAGAAACAATGGTTAAACGAAAGAATGTGTTTTTATGATGCTCTTATTATTGACTTTTCTTCAGGAATTACATTATAAAAGAAGTGAAGAGTGAAAAGAGCAAAAGCATATCGAAGAGGTAACAAAAGTCAAAACGGAAGATAATTTTACACGATTTTTATTATTAATGTCTATTGTTTAAGTAGGAGTTACATTAAAAATAAAATATTGCAAAACTGTAGAACTGAATGAACGGGGGAAAGGAAAAAATAAAAGAGAGAGGATATACAAAAAAACATTAAAAAAGAAAAAAAACGTTTAAATCTGTATTGATAAGAAAGACGAGATAAATTTATGAAAGGTAAAATTTTGTAGCATTAGTGATGGAACGATTTTTGGCATGCCTAACAAAATGAATAAATAAATAAATAAATAAATAACGTAAAGAGAAATATAAATACGGTAAGGCAAATCATGAGAAAGGAGTTTTAGAAATTACTACGACAAACTTACAACTCTCAGGCTTCCATGACACACCTCCAGCTGAATAAAATTGTCTGGTGTTAGATGGATAGAGAGAGAGAGAGAGAGAGAGAGAGAGAGAGAGAGAGAGAGAGAGAGAGAGAGAGAGAGAGAGAGAGAGAGAGATGCAGTGAAGGAGAAACAAAAGAAATGGACGATGAAGAACGAGAATGACGGGAGAAAAAGATATACGGCAAGAAAATAAGAGAAAAAGAGAATGGAAGAGAAGGAGAGAGAGACGGAGACAAAAAATATGTAGAGAGGGACAAGAGAGAGATATGGAGGAGGGAGAAAGAGGAGGAGGGAGAAAGAGGAGGAGGGTGGAGGAGGAGGAGTGTCAGAAGAAAAAGGTGGAAAGGGAGGAAGAAAAATGAGAGAGAGAGAGAGAGAGAGAGAGAGAGAGAGAGAGAGAGAGAGAGAGAGAGAGAGAGAGAGAGAGGAAATGTATGGGGAAGATGGGGCAGGAAGATGGAAATGTATGAGGGTGAAATGAGAGAAAGGAGAGTGGAATATGAATGAGGGAAATGAAGGAACTGAGTCTGGCAGAAGTATCAGGGATTGTAAACAGCCAGCCAGAGGGAAGAGCCGAAAGTATGAGGAGTATGAGGACAAAGTATAAGGGGAGTCAAGAGCTATGGAAATATTGGGATATAAGGGGTATCAGGAGGAGTATGATGGGGGCAGTGCCAGGAGAGAGAGAGAGAGAGAGAGAGAGAGAGAGAGAGAGAGAGAGAGAGAGAGAGAGAGAGTGTATGAAGAGACAATATACGAGAGGGTATCAGAGGAGTATGAGGGGAAATATCAGGCGTTATATGAAAGCAATACTATCAGGAGGACTATATAATGAGGAATCAGGAGTATGAAAGAAGGATATTATAGGGAAAAAATATAAGGAAGGTATCAGGAGTGTGTGAAAAGCCAGCATAAAAAGAATTAAATTAGGAGAGTATCAGGAGAGTGTGAAAGGGGGGATTTATGAGAGAGGAGTATAAGGGAAGCATCAGGAGATTATAAAAGAAGGATATTATAGGGGAGAAGTATAAGGAGAGTATCAGGGGAAGTGTCAGGGGAAGGAAGGAGCAAAGAGCCTCGGGAAATAATCTGTCTGGACGCTGTGGGGCCGGAGTGAATCATGACAGGGAGGAGGAGGAGGAGGAGGAGGAGAAGGAGAAGGAGGAGGAGGAGCAGGAGGAGAAGGAGGAGGAGGAGGGTAAATGAAAGTGTGGAAGGAGGAGGAGAGAGGAAGGAGAAAGAGATGGAAAAAGGAACAGAGGGAGAAGAATGTGGGAGGAAGGAGCGAGAAAGGAGAAGTGGAGAAGGAACGGGGAGACAAGGAGAGAGAGAGAGAGAGAGAGAGAGACCAAGACAGGGATTAATGTGCGAAACACACACATTACGGTTAAAATAATAATAATAAAGAAAATAATAATAATAATAATAATAATAATAATAATAATAATAATAATAATCTCAACCAACCACAACCCCGAAAATTCTTCTAGGCGCATATTTTAGGTAACAATGAAATTAGACCCCCCCGAAAAAAAAAAAAAAAAAAAAAAAAAACTCAAGCATCAAGTATTCGGCCTAGATATAGCTGACTTTCGAAACTTCGCAACAACTGCTCCTCAGTGACTTATCCTGCGTACTACACCTCAGTATCGTGTTGTTTGATAATGATGCAATCTATGTCCATATTAAAAAGAAAAACATAAGCAAGAGAACATCAAAAAGTAAAATGCAAAATTAATCGTTATGGTAAAGACACAAAGAGAATATTCTGAGTACTGAAAATTAACTAATCTATTCTCAATATTAACAGACGATTTTATATATAGTTTTTGTGGGATTTTTTTACTGGAGGGGTTAGACAGAGCCTTCATTAAGCCCTTCGTTATCAGGGCCCTCTCTCACGCGGAATAAAATCGTCTGGTTACAGCAAAACTAATTACCACAGAGGGTTTTATACACTAGAGAGAGAGAGAGAGAGAGAGAGAGAGAGAGAGAGAGAGAGAGAGAGAGAGAGAAATGAGGACTGTGGAGGGGGAAATGTGGGTGGGAAAAAAGAGTTACGTGCGAGGTGAAAGAGGTAATGAGAGAGGAGAGGTGCCAGTGGTAATGTGTGTGTGTGTGTGAGAGAGAGAGAGAGAGAGAGAGAGAG
>NC_137019.1:13513639-13546139 GCF_032717465.1 Coenobita brevimanus
ATAGAGGAAGGTAAACAAGGGACGGGAAAGGAGAGCCATGAGGAGAGGCTGTGGCTCGGTTGGTTTGGAACTGGCCTCATGCTCAGAGGACACACTGGATCGATGGGTTAGAGCACCTAAGACTACCATCGAGAGTGTGGAGTTGATTCCAGAAGCTAAATCATCTCCATAACAATCGTATAAACAAGGGAAGTGTACAGGAAGTGAGAGGGGGGGACAGGCGCAACAGAATGCAGTGAAAAGAAATGGAAGGAGAAGGGAGGGGAGGAAGATCATGAGAGAGAGTGATGGAGTGAGGTGGAGAGGGAAAGGGAAATGAGTAAAAAGGGAGAAAGAATAGGGAATGATAAGTGAGACAGAAAAGAGAAATGGTGGAAAGAGGCGATGCTAAAAGAAAGGACGAAGGGAAACGAGAGTGAGGGGTATCAGGCAAGAGAAGAGGGCATGAGGGTAAGATGGAAAAGAAAATGGGCAAGAGACAAAGGGAAAGAAAGTGAAGAGAGGAAGGGAGAGGAACGGAGAGGTATAAAAACAAAGCAGAGAGTGGAAGAAGTAGTAAAGGTAAGTAGGTGTGAAGGAAAAAAGGACGAAAATACAGGTGGTGAGAATAAAGAAGAGATAAGAGAAAACAGCAGACAAGAGTAGAGAGAGTACAGAAAAAAAAAGTGTGAGAACAAGAAGAGAGGGAGAGAAAGCAAGGAAACAAGAATAAGGAACGAAAAAAAAAAAGGTTAAAAGAATTGACGTGAAAATGTAGGAAATTATTCAATGAAAAGAGAGAAATCAGGAAAAAAATATGGTGAACTGAGGAAAGAACACCACACACACACACACACACACACACACACAACGAATCGGACCGACTCCCCTAATTCTTCAGTCGGGGAGCGGATGGTCGGCCAGTCGGGGGGGAGAGAGGCAGAGAGAGGAAAGAGAGAGAGAGAGAGAAAGGAGCAGGGGAGGGAGAGAAAGAAAAGGAGGATGGGAGGAAGAGAAAGAAAGGGAGGGAGAGATGGAGAGTAAAGGAGAGGGGGAGAAGGCTGCAGGGAGGGGGAGGCTGTGTCATTGTTGGGGCTGACACTTTACGGGGCTCCGACACCTCGTAAATGAAGCAAGCTCACCACACCTCTCTCTCTCTCTCTCTCTCTCTCTCTCTCTCTCTCTCAGAATCGTACACAGTATTATTTTTTTTTTTCAAAGTAATTCTTAGCAGGTGCCTTTGTTCAGCAGTGGACTTGCAATGGCTGATGATAATATGATGATGATGATATAAGTATGAGGAAATGAAAACAATATATACCCTCTTCTGTTGCAAAACATCCAAAAGTTTAATATATTGTGTGGAGATACCAAGAATAAAAAAAGGAAAAATACATTACCGCATTGCAGGAGGTATTGCTAACTCGATGCATTAGGATTTCCTCTCTGTTCCTTAATTCTGCCAAGCCAGTTTAAAGTATTGGGAAACAGCGTTAGTTTAATTATGATGATGATGATGGTAATAATGATGAAGACGAGGACAATGATGATGATGATGATGATGATGATGATGATGATGATGATGATGATGGTGATGATGTGATGATGATGATGATGATGGTAATAATTATGAAGACGAGGACAATGATAATGATGATGATGATGATGATTTTTTTTCCATATTCATGTACACACAGAAACAGACCAATGTGCGTGTATGGCTGTGCCTGTATGTGTATAAGGGGCATCAGATCATGAATGCATTTTACAGAGCTATTATTTCCTTGACTAAAAAACAGCGCAAATAAAACACCAAGAGTAGTAAACAATATAAGATTTAATTAAGACATATACATGAATGAACAAAAAAGTCCATCAAAAACTGAGAAAAAAATGTAAACAAAAATATAAAACTTACAAATAGGAGAACAAGAATTTACATAACTATGATCAAATTCTTATTAAATACACTAAAAGCAAAATTCACTACATCAGAATCGAGCAAAAATAAGTAGTCCCATTTATGAATTATCATCATCATCATCATCGTTATGATCCTAAGCAAATATACAAGTTAAATATTGAGAATTCAGCCCAGTAACTGAATGGAAAATAATGTCCAAAAAGTAAATAAATACCTAAATAAATAAATGCATAAATAAATACATAAATAACAGACACACAACCTGAAACATAAAAAGTAAAGAACTATCATCAAAACATCGGGTAAAAAAGAACTCCACCTCCATTCAGTCATTATGCAAGCCATCTAAATTCTCCGCATTTAGAATTTATGCCTTGGTAACTAAAGACCATATTGACTGTAGGTAAATATCACGTAAATGGAGTTATGTTTTGTTGGTTTGGGCTGAAATTAGTTCTAGTGAAGCTAAGATTTAATGATATGTGTTGTATAGGAGGAGTGAGACATTTTCGTGACGGCAAAATTGGATAACAGACAGGAAGACAGGAAGACAAACTAACTGATATAAATACATGGACTGAATAACTGACCCTCATAAACAGTCAGACAGATAGACACAAGGACACACTGAGACATAAATACACTGACTGATTAGCTGAGCCAAAGCCATATCCGGAATAAAAGAAACAAGACGTGACCGTAGTAATGCAAGTAACATCTATGTCTTCAGGAGGCCACTAACTCTGCTCATAAACGTGTCCAGTTCTAAAGGTCTTTCTTAAGTTGTCTGCTCAGTAGCCAGAACAACTAGGAATCGGGAAGACCAAAAAAAAAAAATAATAAGTTATCATTGTGTAGTGGAAAGCGTCTGCGGTTTCAATAAAGCAGACTTGATTCACAGATTTGTTATGCTCTCGAATTGAGCTAAAAAAAAACAAAAAAAAAAAAAAACGCAGCTCTAGCCCGCTCAGAAAAAGAATCGCGTTACAAGGAGTAGCATATTTGTCTTCAGTAACACTTCACTACGATGATGTGCTAGTTCTGCTAATTCTTTCTAGTTCTGTTATTATATTCAGAAACGACCTCACATCTTGATGGGGTTAATGAAGTCTGCTGCTAATCCCACTCATTCGAATTATCTTCCTAAACAGAGCAAAACCGTCTGGAGATGGCAAGAATAAAATATAATAATACGTCCTCGGACGCAAGAGGTTAGCCCAAAATAAACTCGGTTCAGCTAACGTCCGACCGAAAGATATCCAAAGCCGAAACGCGAACGAACACAAATTCTCTTTCTCCTTCTCCCTCCTCTCCCCTATACCACCTTCACCCTCCCATGTCTCCCCTACGCCCCGCCCGCCCCACCCAAGCCACCAATCATAGCCATCCATCTCCACGTAGGCTCCTCCCCCTCACGGCTACTCACCAATCACGAGCCGTCACGCTGTCAGTCAGGAATGTCAAGTTTTGAGGCTTGGAATGTCCGAAAGGTTGGGCTGGAGGCGTCGATTGTGGTGGAGGAGGCGCTGAGAGAGAGAGAGAGAGAGAGAGAGAGAGTTACAATACTGTACGTCTACCAGGTCAAATGTCATCATAAAAAGGAACTTCATATCCTCGTCAGAAATAAAAAAAAAAAATAGAGAATGAGAGTGCAAAAAAAAAAAAAGAAAAGGATGGTATAGCACAGAGAGAGAGAGAGAGAGAGAGAGAGAGAGAGAGAGAGAGAGGGGGAGGGGTGCAGCCTGGTTCCAGTCCAGACGCCGCCGCCACCATTCAAGTTAAATGTTATGCCGGCGACGGAGAGGCAGGCAGGAGAGGCAAGGGAGGAAGGAGAGCAGGGGAGGATGGAGAGGCAGGCAGAAGAGGTTGGGGAGGCAGGGTAGGCAGACTGGAGAGAAAGGGGAGGAAAACAGGAAGGAGAGGTAAAGAAAGCAGAGAAAGAACGAGAGTCAGTGTAGTTAGAAGGGAAAAGAATGGAAAAGGCATGCAGGAAATGAAGTGTTTGGAGGCGAGTTAGGTTCAGACGTAAGCGGGGAAAGCAGATAATGGGTTGAAAGTCAGACAGGGGAGGTAGGGAGGCGTGGTAGAGAGACAGGAGGAGAGGGAAACAGGACTGGAGGCAGGAAGGAAATTAGGGCGAGGTTTAAAGACAGACACGGTTGACAGTTAGCCAAGGAACGTGGGAATGAGAAGCAGGTCTTGAATGTTAACAGGTCAGACAGAAGGCAGAAGGTGGATTGGATGCAGGTGGGAAAGGCAGCTGGAAGAAAAAACAGGAATGCAGGACTGAGAGGCAGGCAGGAGAGGCGCGGCTAGGTGTGGGCAGTAGAGAAAAAGCAGGGAGGAGGGCGAGGGAGAACTGGAGGTGGGGGGAGGGGACAGGTAGTAGTGGAAGGAGGATGGGATGAAGGGATAGGCAGAAATAGACAGGACAGGTTGATAGAGAGCAGAAACATGGATAGAAAAGGATGCGAGAAAGGGTACAAGACAATTGGCAGACTGGGAATTGAAAACTGAATAACAAAAAGAGACTCGTGCGATACCCAAAGGAAACTGAGTAAACTGAACAGAAAATTAAGAGGGACAGAATAAAAGGAGAAACATGGGAAGGATATGTAACGAAGAGAATAGAATATCAACAAGAAGAAAGGAGCTGGGAGACAAGAATAACATAAGGCAGTAGAGGTAACAGAACAGGAAAGAGAGGCAAGGAGAAAGAAGTGGGAAAGATGGAAAGAAACCGAGGATGCAAGGAAGGTAACGGAAGAGAAAAATGAGAAGAAACACAATATAGGGAGGGGCAGGAAAGGCAGGGAGGGGACACAGTGTGGCTAGGGAGGTAGGCAGGGTGGGGGGCAGGGAGGATATGGGTAAACAGGTAGGTAATAGGGTGGCCAGGTATGATAGGGAGGCTGGGTAAGTAGGGCAGAGAGGGTAGGTAAGAATGTAAGGCAGGGGGACGGGAGGAAATAAGGTGTGGAAGAGCAGGAGGCAGAGAAGAGGATGACGGGGCAAAGCAGAGCTTAGAAGAGTGAGGATATTTATCATGGTAGGGGAAAGAAGGTACAGGGCGAATGGATATTGTAGAGTTGAGAGAGAGAGAGAGAGAGAGAGAGAGAGAGAGAGAGAGAGAGAGAGAGAGTAGGGTGCAAGAGAGTAAGGATGCTTAGATGTCATGAGGGAAACTGGAATTAAATATGGAAAAGAAAATCCAAAAGGAGCAGGGAAAGGATGTAAAACAGAGATGTGAGAAAAGGGAAGGAAGGAAATTAGACACGAGAGAGCAGAAGGGGGAAGGAAAGCAGTGTGTGTGTGTGTGTGTGTGTGTGTGTGTGTAAAAGAGCGAGACAGACAGGATTACCGGGCAGGGGATGGAAGGGGAGTGAAGGGAAGGGGAATTAAGCATGGGAGGAAGGGTCGTTACTACGCTAGGACAGAAATGCCTGGAGGTCCCTAGTCCAGGCTGCGAGACTACCCCTCAGAGAATGCGGCGTTTGGCAATAGATAAATAAATATACAGACAGAGACAGGCACACAGACAGATAGACAGATAGACTGATAGGTAGGTCAGAGAAGCAACCTGCAATGATGACTGTACTGAAAGAGATAGAACTGTATCTTTGTACTGCTGCCTGCCTAAAATGAAAGCCATGGAAATAATGTGTGTGTGTGTGTGTGTGTGTGTGTGTGTGTGTGTGTGTGTGTGTGTGTGTGTGTGTGTGTGTGTGTGTGTGTGTGTGTGTGTGTGTGTGTGTGTGTGTGTGTGAATTCTTCCCTCCTCTTTTATATACGTGTGCGTGTACACATGCAATCATAAACACCAAACCTACCTTCCCCCCCTCATCCTCCCCTCCTCTCTCTCTCTCTCTCTCTCTCTCTCTCACACACACACACACACACACACACACACACACACTGCTGGGTCGAGCCTAATACACGCAGTCAACCTTCTGATTACACACACCACCACCAGTCCATAAATCAGACACATTCGTCATCATTACGTCTCCTGATCTATCATTATTTTACAAAGCCAGCCATACAGGGAAAAAAAGTCGGGGAAAGAAAGATGGGGAAAAAAGTACCCTATGCTCTTATCTTCCCCTAATGATGAAAATACAGGAAATTAAGATGTAAATAATTTCTGGCTCGTTAATGTGTCATAGCAGAAAAAGTATTGGGAGGAAAATATACAAAAAAGAATAGTTTTGTCCCTTACTTCCTTCTCTCTCCTCCCTAGAAAATATAAGGAAGAAATTTATTAGTCTTTTTCTTATTTGCTGCTCCCCTAAAATGTTAATAAAAAATATAGAGATCTAAAAGAAAGGATAAAAGTTGAGGGAAAATTGAAAAAAAAAAAAAAGCATCTGGGACATTTTTCCTTCCTCCAGAACTCCTAAAAAGAAGATGGAGAACTATAAATAAAAAAAAGGGGGGGGAACAATAAAGAAAAAACAGACCAGCTTTTTTTAAATCCACGAAACAAGAAAAAAAAAAAGGAAAATGGCAAAACAAAGAAAGGTGAAAGAGGAAAAAAAATTGTCCAGTCAGTCCCTCTTTTACTATTCTAAAAAGAGTCAAAAGAGGACTATAGAAATGAATAAATAAATAAAAAACAGAGGTTCATATTTTAACAGGAAATACTATGGCTTTTCTCGTTTGGTTTTTCTACGTTACATCCCAAATGAAGGTTGGAAGGAAGACGAATGGCTCTGTGAATGATGAATGATTTGTAATGCCGCGGGAATATCAGTCATACACGCACACAACACATACATACATGCACACACATACGGATACATACTTACACATACACATATACGTATACGTGCAACAATTGTATCAGCTTGCAAAACACACACACACACACACACACACACACACACACACACACACACACACACACACACACACACACACACACACACACACACACACACACACCCTAACGATTCTCATACATACACGTCACTCACACACTCCGTCATGCACTCACTTATTCACATGCAAAGGAACAGTAAAGCATGAAGTCAGGTACGGAGTCATGCAGTCACACTTATTCACAAAGGAAGCGGTGGTCCAGTGGTGAAGGAGTGGAATGCTATTTGTAAGACTGCGAGTTCGATCCTGTTGAAGATACGAATTTTCTGAACACTTTCAAGGTCCTATAACTTCGCGTCTGTTGAATTTAATCGTCAGTGAGTTGAAAGACAATTACAGAGCTGTCTCGGCCATGCAAGGTTCAGTAAGCTCCTATGACCTACTTCCATCTGACTAAAATCATCTTGTATCGGCTGGAGTTGTGCAGACTATGATGCTACACTTATGGATACAAAAATACACATAACACACATTCACACACGGCAAACATACGCACACATGAAGAAAATACACAAAATATGGAATTCATACAAAAATACACACAGCACACATACACACACGCCGAACATACACATACAAAGAAAAATACACAAAATAAGGAAGCGAAATAATGCCGAGATTCTGAGCACACCCCACACAAAATCACACTCGTTGGAATAGACATAATTACATATTTTTCAACCACACTTTTCTCCCCCTGTGATACGAATGAACTAAATCATTTCTGTGACAAGCAAGATTTTTTCCTGAATTAAATTTCCACAGAATTTATTTCACCTTTGTATTTTCCTATATAATTTTGTTTGGCCATTTTGATTTATTAATGTGTTTACTCTTCATATAATTCTCTCTCTCTCTCTCTCTCTCTCTCATCTTTCCTTCGACCTCTCTCCTTTCCACTTCCTGCTTCTCCCCTATTCTACTCTGTCTTTCTTTCCTTCTTTCTCTTTATCGTTCCCTCTCTTTTCCCTCTCCTCTGTCTCAGTCTGTCTTTATCTTTATCTGTCTCCTCCCTTCGCCCTCCTTAATCTTTCTCACTGTTTCTCCTCTTCCTAAGTCACTACTGTTTCTCTATCTTCTCAGCCTTTCTCTCCTTTTCTCTCAGTTGTTACTTCTCCTTCCTTCCTCTCTCTCTCTCTCTCTCTCACCTTCCAGATCTCATTTCCTCTCTTCGTCTCTCCACCGAAATCCTTTTTCCTCCACTTGTTCCTCCCACCACTGCTCATTTCCTCTCTCTGTCTCTCTTTCCGAATCCCTTTTCCCTCCATCCGTCCCTCTTGCTGTATCTTTTTCCCCTCACTTTCTGTTTCATAAATTCTCTTCATCTACTCGCTACTATGTGATTTTTTTTCCCCCCCATCCCCGTCAACCTTATTATACCTCCTTCTACCCTTTGTCTCTCCCTGCAGCCATTTTTTCCTTCTCTTTCATTCGGCTAGATCTGTTTCTCTCTCCTTGTTTCCCATCGTTTTTTTTTCTGCTTCTCATTCACTTTTTCCCTTTCCTCGTTTCTGCTGAGAATGTAGGTCATACAATCATATTGTAAAATTTATTTCGGGAACTATACTTCAAAATGAGTGAATGAGTGAAAGAATTGCCGGTATTATTTTAACTAATTAATTCATTGCGACCTATATTTCGGATTTTTATATTTACTGAAATATAAAACTGCACCTCAAAATATATTAATATACTTACAGCATTTATTTATTTATTTATTTATTTATATTTTTGAAAATGTACCTCAAAAGTTACATATTCAATTGTAAGTCTATATATTCAAAATAATCTTAGAATTTATATAGCATACGTATTTCATTTACTGACATTCTGGAAGACGATATTCAGAAATTATGTTATTTATCTATATACCGGGCATTTATTTTTTCATTTCGTGGCAGGTCCCCGTCAGCGGCCCTAACAGAGGATCCCCGGCCTTCCGCATCCCCTACTTTACTGACGGTGAGCACAAAAGAATTATATAGTCAGAATATGTCTCCTCTTTTCCCTCTTCCCATCATCTTTCCTCTCTCCACACAACCCCTACCCCCTCATCCATTACCCTACCCCCTCCCTCCCTCCCAACGCCTCCACATCCCCTTCCTAACTAACCTCTCTCCCTCTCTCCTGTCTTTTCTTCCTACATAAACCCCTTCTCCTTTTCTGTTGTTTGCACCCATTAGTTTTCTTCCAATAACATATTTTACAATTCATATCTTATCACTTGTCTTTTTTGTGAATAATAACTTCTGTGCTTATTCATGTGTTTTCCATATTCCTTTTTTGACTCGGTGTTCATTTTTTTCCCCTCTGCATCTTCTCCATAAGCTCTGTCTATGCAGCACCCGTTTGTCTACACATTCTCGCAACTTTCTGCTGCAAAACTTAACTGCCCTTCTCAGACGTTACGTGCACAAGTGATCCCCTTTGAAACAGCCTTCCTCAATCTATTCTCCTTATGAGGCCTCCAGTCAGTGAAGCTACTTATTTTTTTGTTGAAGAGGTATGATGGTAAAACAAACTATATCCTAGAGTCTGACCGACACGAGAATCAAGCCCAAGTTCTTTTAACTGCGAGCTGTACAGTATGTGCTAACCAATATTCCCAGCCTCGTTATTTACCTTTCTTCTCTCTCTTCCCCTTCTTCCTCCTTTTCTCCTCTCTTCTGTTTCCTAATTCACCTCTCTCTCTCTCTCTCTCTCTCTCTCCTTCCTCCTTTTGCTTTCTCCTGCCTTTCATTCCTCTTTCTTTCTCTTTTTCCTTTTCTTCCGCTCGATTTAGCTTGCCCATATATTTCCCCAGCCTCCCGTAACTCTCTCTTTACACTCTCCTTCCGTTCTTTCTGTGTCATCCTCTGTCATTCTCCTTCTCTTTCCCTCTGACGAATTGCCAATCCTCTCTCTCACTCTCTCTCTCTCTCTCTCTCTCTCTCTCTCTCTCTCTCTCTCTCTCTCATCTTACCCATATTTATCTTCTCTCCTCTCTCATCCACGCCATTTTCTTTCCCCATCACCCATCCCATTACAACATCCACCTCCCTATCCAACGCCTCCTTCTTCCCCCCTCCCTCCCTTTCTTCCAGTGTAACTCTTTCTCTGCACCTAAAATTCCTTCCTCTCATCATCATCTTCTTCTCCATAACCTTCTCTTCTTGATCATCACTTCCTAGTCTCCAATTGCCTTTCCTCCCTCCGTTCTTCTCCCATTCCCTTCTTTCCTCTCCTGCACCTCTTTCCTCTTCTTTCCCCTTCCTACTTCTGTTTCACCTCCCATTTTTCTCTCCTCGTTTCCCTTCATTTTCCTCTTTCTTTCCTTTCTCTACCTCCCTCCTCCTACATCTCTCTCTCCCCCACCACCCCACCCCCCCTTCTCCCTCCCTCTCTTACTCCCTCCCTCCTCGTTCCTCCAATGTAACTCTCGCTTTGTATTCGAAAGACGGGATTTCGTCTAGTGTGAAGCGTGATGGATGGAATGCCTGGGTGGTGTGTGTGTGTGTGTGTGTGTGTGTGTGTGTGTGTGTGTGTGTGTGTGTGTGTGTGTGTGTGTGTGTGTGTGTGTGTGTGTCAGTAGCCTACACCCACACTCAAGCCCATGTAGGTACCAATGAAGGGAATTTGTGATACGCGAAAAGGAAAATGCGCAAAAAAATACTGTTCTGGGAAGGAAAAGTCTGCCACACGAAGAGGAAAATAAGTAAAAGGGATAATAATTTATGCGAAAGGAAAAGTGTGGTAATGAAATGAGAGAGAGAGAGAGAGAGAGAGAGAGAGAGAGAGAGAGAGAGAGAGAGGGGGGGGGGAATTCTCAAATATAAAGGAGGTAAAAGGAAAGCATCAAGAAGGAAATGACACGTAACAGAAGGAAAGTAATGTGAGGGAAAAGGAAAGCATTACATTAAAAAGGAGAAAAATACAGATAAAAAGGAAAGAGTTATATAATAAAGTAGTACAGGCGAAAAGGAAGGTACTATTATGAAGAAGGTAAAGGAGAGAACAGTAATTATGGGGAATAATGACACAGGAAAAAAGTAAGGTGTAATATGAAAAAGTCAAGGAATATTGAGGAAAAGGAATTATTGTTGGGTGGTTGGACTAGGACAGAATGAAAGTCTTATTCGCGAGAAAAATAATAAGTAACATTTTTTTTACTTCTATGATCCAGGTACCGCTCACTTATCCACCCCCACTTACCACTACCATCCACTCATTCATCACCACCACCCATCCACCTCCCATTCATCATCATCACATACACACACCACTCACTCTCACTCCCCATTCTCTCTCTACTCGTCACCATCACCTATCCACCCACTCATCATCACCACCCATCCACTTCTCATTCATCATCAGCATCCACACACTCACCTCCTCTCACTCCCCATCTCTCTCCACTCATCACCATCACTCATCCACGTCCCACTCCACATCCTTCCTCTCCATCCCCCATTCAGTACCACGCACCCATCCACTCTCACTCCCAACTCCCCTCTCACCTAACTCCCACTCCCTCTCACTCCCCAACACCCATCAGCCTCTCACATATCGACGACCACAACCACCTGCCAACGACCCCATTCATCACAACTACCACCACCACCACTGCTCCACCCGCCCATCACGCACACTCACCTACCACTATCGCCTACCTACCACTATCGTCTTTCTTCCACAATATTCTGTCTACCATTATCCTTGTTCTACCACAATCATTTACCTACTGCAATTATCTACACTACTACAACTATTCATTATTATCTAGTTATCTACCTATACCACCATCACCCACTTACTAGTCACCCATTTACCACCATCACCACACCTACTCTACCACCACCTCGCTTAACCATCTACTATTCAGCATCCACCGTTCCCTCCTCCACCCACTCACCCCCACACCCACACCCACACCCACACCCACACCCACACCCACACCCACCCCACCCCACCCCCCACCCCCACCCCCACCCCCACCCCCCCCCCCACACCCACCCCCACCCCCACACCCACACCCACACCCACACCCACACCCACACCCACACCCACACCCACACACACACACACACACACACACACACACACTTTGCTACATCCTCCTCACTCACCCCTCCTCCAATTTTCTCTCACCACGCTCTCCCTCCTCCTCAAACCTTCCAGACTTCCCTCCCAAGCCTCACAAAGTCCCTCCCCCTTTAACACACCCTCCTCCCCCTCCCTACCCAGCCCCTCTCCCAAACTCCAAGGAATCCTCCCTAAACAACCACACCCGTCCCTCTCTCCACACACTCCCCATCCCAACCCTCCAAGAACCACCTCAAACACCTCCTTCCCAACTCTCCCAACTCCTCTCCCCTCTCCATCTGATCCTCTCCACTCCCTCCCTCTCTTCACCCAATCATCCCAATATCTCATCCCCCCAAATATTCCCCTCAGACTCCTCCCCTACCCCTCCAACTTCCTCCTCTCATCCTCCTCCCATCCTCTTCTCCCTATCCTTCTCCCTCTCCCCTCCTCCTCTCATCACCATCCCCTCTCCACTCAGTCTTCCTCCTCCCTTTCCCTCCCCTCCCCCTTCCTCTCCCCCATCCAACGCCCCTCTCCCCAGTCACTATAAATCACCATCCCTAGATCCAACAGGCGCGTTTCCGTTTGGGTATAATTACCGATTATTGCCGATTATCTTGAAAGTGCTTGGACGGGGTTGGGGAGGTCCACGGTCACACCAGAAGGCCATTTGTACGTGGGAGCATGTGTGAGGGAGTATTGTGTGAGAAAGAAGTATGTGGTAGATTATGTAGGTGGATATATAACGGGAAAGAATATGTGAGAGAGAATATTTGGGAGTGAACATGTGATACTATATGTGGAAGGTAACTATATGATAAAATGGAATGTAGGAAAGAGAATATTTGAGGGGTGAAAAAATGTTGAAGGGGTATTGCTGAAAAAAAAAAAAGGTGGATATATAGAAGAGGAAAAAAGGGGAGGTGAAATAACAGCGATATAATTAACAGTTTTGTGCGTCCCTTCTTAAAATTTATGTTGCTGGACACATTAAAACACTAACAACTATTCATTTTTCTTTTCGTTAACTATTATTCTGTTACAAAACTACTTTTAGTCCAGTAGTTACCTATTCTAATTTTACATATTTGGTACATGTTAATTCTTATCTTACAAACTTGATATATTTTTGGGATTAACTGGGATTTTTATTTTCCTGGGTAACGCTTATAATCTCACAAACTCGCTCTCACTCTTCACGCACCCTTCTCTCTCTCTCTCTCTCTCTCTCTCCTTCCTTCATTCTCGCTCGCCCCATAAAAATTTTTCCCACTAAACCCGAGCACTTTTTTTTCCCCACCACTTTTCTGTCTTCCTTCCCCCCGACACTCTTCCTTATTACTTCCTGGATCCTCCTCTTTCACACACATTTTTCTCTGTTTTAGGAGCGTTTCTCTCGGAGCGTTTCTCATACATGCATATTTATCCACACATCAGTCTATTTCTGTTTCTGTCTGTCTATCTATCTGTCTATCTTTCTCTCTTTATATATCTATCTGTCTATCTATTTACAGATACTATACTCTCTCTCTCTCTCTCTCTCTCTCTCTCTCATGCCTTGCTTTCCAACCAGCCTCCATTTCATCCCTCATACCATCCCACACACAAATTAAATCATCCTCTGGAACTCAAGGTAATGGCTCTCTCTCTCTCTCTCTCTCTCTCTCTCTCTCTCTCTCTCTCTCTCTCTCTCGTTCTATCGTCTCTTTTATCTATCTAAAGACCGAACCTCGTTGGGATTTTAAGGTCTGTGTGGTTTGCATATCTTTGTAACTATGTAAAAGTGTGTGTGTGTGTGTGTGTGTGTGTGTGTGTGTGTGTGTGTGTGTGTGTGTGTGTGTGTGTGTGTGTGTGTGTGTGTGTGTGTGTGTGTGTGTGTGTGTGTTTCTAAACTGTCTACAAAGGCAAAGGTTTTCACGTCAAATCAGGAATTTTCTCTCGATTCTTTTTTCATTTTCATTTTCGCACACAGAGGAAAAAAAGATAGGTTCACCGCCTCCTTCTCTCCTTCTTTCCATCTCATTAATCCCTTACTTACACCATCTTCCAAGTTCCCTCATTTTATCCTTCTTCTTTGCACGGTTTTATTTCACATCACGTCATTCCGATCTCTTTCTTTTTTTTCCCCCTCTCTTTTCGTCCTCATCTCTTCCCCTGTTTCTTCCACCTCTTATATGCATTCGTCATTTTTAGTTGTCCTCTTCTTCGTCCTTTTATCAATGTTGCTCGACTATTCTCTAAATTCTTCTTATTTTTATCATCATATCTATTGCTCACAAAAATATTGTTATTTTTTTTAATCAAACATTTCTCATACTTTCCATCTCTCTCCTATACACCTGCTTCCTTCCTCTTCTCTACTGTTTCCTTCTACTATCATTTTTTTCCCCTAATACCTTCCCCTCTCTTCTCTTTCTCATCCCATTTTCATCACTATATACTCCTTTTCCCGACAATTCTCTCCCTTACATTCATTTCCATTTTCCCCTTCAGTGTTTCCTCTTACTATCATTTCTCTGATAAAATACGCTTTCTTCTCCTCCTCATCCTCTTTCATCATCAAATTCCTCCGTCCCCGAAAACTTTAGTCTCTTTTCCTTCCTCGCATCTTCCCTCCTTTTCTCCCTCCTACACTCTCCCCCTTCCTCCTCTCTACCGTTACCTCCCACTCCCATTTCTCTCCCCCAATACTTCCTCCTCTCTTCCCTGCTCCCTTTCATCATCAAATACCTCCATTCTCGACAATTCTAATTTTTCCTCCCTTGCATCATCCCTCCTTATCTTCCTACACCCTCATTCTTTTTTCCCTCCACTGCTTCCCTCCTATTCTCATTTTTCTCTCACAGCCTTTCCTCCTCTCTTCCCTTCAGTCTTCCATCAACAGATTCTATTTCCAGCAATTTTAATCTTCCCTTGCATCGCTTCTCCTCTCTTCGTTCTACACCTGTTTCCTTTTTCCTCTCTGCTGCCTCCTCATATATTCATATTTCTTTCACAAAATTTCCTCTGCTCTTACCTTCACCCATCCCATCCCTCACCTTCCTCCCCATGCTCATCCCTCACCATACCACTCTCTCCTCACTCCCACCTGTTTTCTATCCCTATATATATTCTCATCATCTCTCCAGTCCAACCTGTCTTAACTTCATCTTCTTTCCAGTTTCTCTTTAACTCTCTCTCTCTCTCTCTCTCTCTCTCTCTCTTTTACCCTCCCTCAACCTTTTCTTCTCTGTCGCAATCCATCTCCCCCTCCCTTACCTTCCTCTCCACTCCATCCCTTCCACTCCCTCACCCTCCTCCCTGCTCCATCCCTCCCACTCCCTCACCCTGCTCCACACTCCATCCCTCCCAATCCCACTTTTTCCAATCCCAGGCCTGTACATCATGCCAAATCCCCGGCGCTATGTCCTATAACACTCTCTTTTTACGATGGAATTTTACTGCGACGGGATCCCTTGCACTTGTCCTGGGTGGTAAATCTCGACCCTCCTTACTGAGTAGGGACGTGTGTGTGTGTGTGTGTGTGTGTGTGTGTGTGTGTGTGTGTGTGTGTGTGTGTGTGTGTGTGTGTGTGTGCGCTTGAAATATCTGATTTACTCGTAGTGGGATTGCCACTGTGTGTCTTTGTGGCGATGAGTGTTTTTTTCCTTGTTTTCTGTGTGTTTCCTTGGTCATGCATTTCATTTTCTTCCCCCCTCTACCTATCTATCTATCTATCTATCCGTCTGTCTATCTATCTACCTATCTATAAACTTCCTTGTCTCTATCAGCAATAAGTCTGCTTCCCCGTTGCATCTATACCCCACCTCCTCTCTATCCCCCTTCCTCATCCCATCCCTCCCTCTCCCATTCCCTGCATCCCACTCGTCTCCCAATATTAACACTCCCGCTGCTTTACAACCCGGATCCAGGCACACGCTAAAGGGGAGACAGGCGAACACGGCCGCCCCGCAATCCCCTTGTTAATTCAGGGTTCCGTTCCCGTGATTGGCATTATTTAGAGTTTGCTTTGCCTAATCCCTCTTTATGTTTACTCTGCCCTTTGTATTTCTCATCTTTTCTTGTTTTTCTTTCCTTATCGTTTGTATTGCAGTTTTATTTTGATTTTCTTATTTTTTCATCGTTCTTCCTTTTACATTTTCTTCCATTTTTTTGTGCTTTTTTCCTACGACAATTTAGTCCTCCTTTCCCTCGTCAATTTCTTCTTTCCATCCCACCACTTCCGTCACTTCCTTTTCTTTCATTCCCAAGTTTCTTTAATGCAGTTCTCTCTCTCTCTCTCTCTCTCTCTCTCTCTCTCTCTCTCACTCCCAGCCGCCGTGCCTTCATCGCTTTCGCCTTTAATACCATTCCTTGTCCTCCCATTCCCTGATTACCTCCACGTTCAACTCTCCTTCTCTCCATTCCATAATTCATAGTCTAGCCTTCCCTTTCCATTTCCTTTTCCATTATTCTTTCTATTTCACAATCTCTGTTATACTTCCCCTAATCCTCTAACATTCTCTTCTAATCCTCTAACATTCTTCCCTAATCCTCTAACATTCTCCCCTAATCCTCTAACATTCTCTCCTAATCCTCTAACATTCTCCCCTAATCCTCTAACATTCTCCCCTAATCCTCTAACATTCTCCCTTAATCCTCTTACATTTCTCCTAATCTAATCTCTTAATTCCCTTCATCATCTTGATCCCGTTATATTCCCTTAATTCTCTTTCCTTATCCTCTCTTTCAATTTCTTTTAACCCTTTAATTCCCTACTATTCTCATCTAGTCTAGTGTTATTCCTTCTGATTCTCCAATATTCCTTTCTGATTCTCTGGTATTCTCTCCAATCCCCCCAAAATTATCCTCAAATTCCCTTCTATTCCTTATAATCCCCTTATATTTTCTTGCTATGCCCTGGTATTTCCCTCCAATCCCTTATAATCTGATCAAATCCCATTCTGTCCCTTAATTCCATGCTACTCAGATCTAATCCTTCTCCCTGTAACGTACTCGCATGCCCCAATCCCTCTATTCCCATATCCATTTCCTGTTCTCTCTCTCTCTCTCTCTCTCTCTCTCCCCAAACCCTGTCCTCTGTTCTTTTTGTACTCAGGGATCGAGCTTCGTCAAACTATCCTCACCTTCTCCTCACTCCTCTCGCCACCCCATCCCACATTCCCCTCAATCTTCCCCTATTCCCTCTCCCTCCCCTCTTCGACTTCACTATTCCCTGATCCTCTCCACCTAATACGCCCCACCTAATACGCCCAACCCACTTCTCCTCTCATCCCCCCTTCCCTTCTCTCCTATTTTCTTACCCTCCATATCCAAGCATCCCCCCTTCTTCCTCCTTCCCTCCACCCCAGCCCACATTTCCCCCCTCCTTCCCACCCCCTCATCCCCCCAAATATTCCCCCACTCATACCCATAGACCTGTATTTACTTTTCTTCCTCCTCCCCCCTCTCTAACCATCCTGCTTCTCCGTCTCACCACCCCCTGACCATCCTCACCCCCATTCCCTCACACCTCTCCCTCCCTATTCCTTCCCACCTCTACAAGCCAGAACTCTGTCTATCTTCTGTCCACTCCCCCCATCTTCTCTTCCCACCTTCTAGACCAGGCCCCTCGCATCACCTCCCCCATCCCACATTCCCCTTCCCTCCCTACTCCACACCCTATGCCTCCCAGACTTACTGTATACCTCCCTTCCTTCACTTCCCCTACCCCCTCAGACCCACGCTCCCCAGTCTCCCCCTCCCCCATTCGTACTTATAGAAACCCTCCTTCCCTCCATCTCCTTTCTCCTCCAAGTTTTCCCCTTCACTCCCATCCAACCTTCCCCCCTCTTTCCCACATTTCCCTCACCTTTCCTCTCCTCTACTCTAACCCCTAGGAACCTTCATGCCCTCCACTTCCCTCCTTGTCTAACCTTCTCCTCTTCCCCCCACATTCCTACCACGTTTCCTCCCCATCCTGTAGAACCTTCCTTCTCTCTCTCTCCTATCACTCCCCCCTCCCCGACCCTCCCTCCTACCTTCCCTGTCCTCACCAACATACCCCCTCCCCTCCCCCCTTCAACCTTCTCCTTCCCCTATAACTTTCCTCCCTTCCCCTTCCCCACCTTCTCTCCAACCTTCCTTCTCTTTCCTCCTACCTGCCCTCTCTCTTCCAACCTTCCTCCCTCCTCACCTCCGTCCACCTACCCCTCCTCCTCCTCCACCCACCCACCCTTCCCCTCCAGGTCTTCCCCCCCCCCGCCCATCGGCAGGTATGGTAGGACGCTCTCATTTGGGGCCATTATGACTCGTAATGCCTTCCTCACTACCTGGTGGGAGTCTCTCTCTCTCTCTCTCTCTCTCTCTCTCTCTCTCCTCATTCCGCTTAGCAACAGCTCCATAACTTTCACTTTTCTCTGCACCCTTCATCCCTGGCCACTTCACTTTACTGCTTCCCTCTTCGCCACACACCCCTCCTTCTGCCCATCCCTGTTATCTGGTCACTTTCCTTATTACCAACCATTTTCCTCCCTTCATTTCTGGTCCCATCTTCTTCCTGACCATCTCACTTTACTGCCAACCTATTATTATGCACACACACCTTCCTCTGCCCATACCTCTGTTTTATACCTATCTTCCTCACTGCTGACACTTCTACCTCGTTCACTTTTGGTCCTGTCTCTCCCTGACCATATAATTAACTGGCCATATTTTCTAATACACACACACACACACACACACACACACACACACACACACACACACACACACACACATCTTTTCTGTATATTCACCTCTCTCTACACACCTCTTATGCGCATATTTACCTCTCCGTCTGCCAACCTTTCTCAATTTTCTGGTCTCATACTTCCTTGGCCATCTCATTTTATTGCCAACCTTCTCCTCTGCATACATATCTCCTACTCCTGCACACCTCTATTTCAGCCAACCTCTCTTCTCTCCCATCTTTGGTATTGCCATCTTTCCTCCTCCCTTCACTTCTGGCTCCTCTTCTCCTTGACCATCTTACTTTCCTGTCAGCCTTTTATCACACACACACACACACACACACACACACACACACACACACACACACACACACACACACACACACACACACACACACACACACACACACACACACACACACACACACACACACACACACACACACACACACACACACACACACACACACACATTTTTCCTGCCCACCTCTTTAATCTAGTCACCTATCTCTCTACCAACCCTGTTCTTCCCTTTAATTCTGGCTCCGTCTTTCCCTGGTCATCACACTTTACTGCCAACATTCTTATTATGCACACACCTATTCCTGCCCACCTCTCGTGCTGCCAACATTTCACTCCCCTTCACTTCTAGGTCCATCTTCTTCCTGACCACCTCATTTTCCTGCCAACCTATTATTATGAACACACCTCTGTCTGCCCACCTCTGTTTTCTACACACCCCCGTTATCTGCGTATCTTTGTTTTTTTTTCCTGCCAACCTTTCTTTTCCCTTCGATTCTGTTCCCATTTCTCCTTCACCATCTCGCTTACTGCCAACCGAACGACGTCTACGCACACACACACACACACACACACACACACACACACACACACACACACACACACACACACACACACACACACACACACACATACACACACACACACACACACACACACACACACACACATACACACACACACACACACACACACACACACACACACACCCTGGAACATAAAATCTTTCCATCCACCTCTTTCATCTGTCTACCTGTCCTAATGCCAACCTACATTCTTCTTCCGTTCTGGTCACCTTTCTCCCTGACAATCTCACTTTACTGCCAAATTCAAATCATGCATGCACACCTTTCTCTATCCACCAATATAATCTACCTGTGACTGCTACTGCTTTTCTTTGTCATTATTTCAAATTTGGTTTCAACTCTGCCAAACCATCTCTCATTAGTGCCAATCCCATGTTCTGTACACACACCCTTCTCAGGCAAAAACTTCTTTCCACACACCTCTGTCAGCTGCCTACAACTCTTGCTGCCAACTTTCTCCTCGTCCTCTTCTGCGTCCATCATCATTACAGCAAGTCTTAGTATATTTTCACCCTATCATTCTCGCTATATTACAATGCAAATTAGATAATGACTTAAAATATTCTTTGAAGGAAAAAATTCTGAATATGATTATTTTCAATGAAAATTAATGAACGAGGGATAAAAGCAGATAGATGAAAAGATACATTATGTAGACCGACTGACAGAAAGCTAGGCAGACTAACCTGTCTAAACACATATATATATATATATTGTTACGACATGGAGGGGCTAAAGGACTATCTGATAGCCTGTAAAGTGCGCAACGGAAATTTTAGAATGCCAAGTGGCGGTTAGCCACACCAAGTCGTAAGCTTAAATGGGGGAAAATGGTGATAAAGTGTAAAACATACCAATGACCAAAAGGAGGAATGAAATAGGCAATTAAAAATACTTAAATTAATTTACTTAACACTAACTTAAAGCTACAAGAACAAAAACAAACAGGTTCAAACAGGATTGCCAAACTAGCTCTTGCAGAAGTTATCCTAAAGTTCCGAATGTTAATAATAAAGATAAACCAGAACATAAACTAGCCCTTGGGTTATAAAACCTCTGGGGACTTGCAATACAGACCTGGCATAAAAATAAAGACTTAACACTAATATAACATGTGACATTAGCTAGGGCAATAACAGTGATTCTAAATCAATAATTCTTATAAATAATAGCAATATCAAAAGAACCTAATAAATCTATCATGTGCTGACAATAAACTAACTTACGTGTGGCAGATAAACTACTATATTATAATAATATCCCCAGAACAGAGCAGTCCAACACACCGGTCTAGCTCAAGCCGTTAACTAACTCAGGATTTTTTTTTATTTTTTTTTTTTTTTTTGGCCTATCAAACTAACTCAGGAAGTCCCAGCCCGGCTTATATTAACTCAGGAAAGCAAGAAGGGTAACTCAGAGAAGCAAGAAACGCAACTCAATGAAGCTGGAGGGCAGAACAGAAACTCAAGGTTGAAACCGTGAGCAAATACAGGAAGGTGGTTCGAAACAGCTCTTAAACTATCGACACACAGCTGGGCCAGACTGTTTCCTACGATCTGATATTTATAAACTCTCTTCACAGAATGCTAAGCATGGTACTAACGAATGAATATTAAAGATTCTGAATATTACATATGAATATAAGCAATGTATATCTGCCACACGTAACAATATATATATATATATATATATATATATATATATATATAGAGAGAGAGAGAGAGAGAGAGAGAGAGAGAGAGAGAGAGAGAGAGAGAATAAAACATTCGTACCGTAACTTCACCTAACATCATAGCAACATCCACTCAATACATTTTTTTCACCCACAAGAAGAGAATCATCCCCACCCAATTCATCTCCAGACTCACTCTCTCTCTCTCTCTCTCTCTCAGACCATTATCTCACTCCCCCCTCCCCCCCACCTCCCACGTCTGTGAATGACGTCAGAGAGGCTGATGCATGTCGTGTCCTTTCCAGCATATGAGAGAGAGAGAGAGAGAGAAAGAGAGAAGGGGGGGGACCGTCTGCATCCCGTATTAAAGAGGACCTATCCTTCTTTGGGGCTTGGTGTCCTTCAACCACTTCTATTATTTTTCTTCTATTTTTGCTATCTCCAGACGATTTTTTAACTCTGGAGAAACCGTCTGTACTGAGGGGATTAGATACAGTCTCCATGAACCCCTTTAAAGCTTGAATTCCCTCCCTTAGCTGAAGAAAATCGTCTGGAAGTAGCGATAATATATAAAACACGTGCCAGGATTGAAGTGACTAACCCCCTTCACTACGATGGTGCATTTGATATTTCGTTCTTAGCTGACCCTCAGACGATTTTCCTTCCCCTTAGGACTGGCATCTTGATCTGGATGGGTTATTATAGTCTTCATTAACCTCTTCATTGCGGGAGGTCAACTCTGGGATGTACGTTTTTTTTTTTTTGGGGGGGGGGTATATTCAGTAATGATATCGTCTGTCTTGTTTTCGTTCTTCAGGTGGGAAGTGTTGTGATGATGATAGTGGCAACAATAATGATGATGATGATGATGATGATGATGATGATGATGATGATGATGATAATGATAATGATAATGATGATGATGATAATGATAATGATGATGATGATGATAGTTTTCAGCATCTAACAGACCCTAACACATTCCTCTTTGTATTCGTCCTCTAGGTGGGAAGTGAGACCGCCCCTAGACAGCCCTGCCCTGCCCAGCCCTGCCGTGCCTTCCGCCTCGCCCCGCAGGTAAGCGAAGGTGTGGCTGAGTCTACCCCACACGTGTTATAGTCCTGAGTGAGTGAGTGAGTGAGTGAGTGACTTGAGTTCATAGTGAGTGAGTGGTTTGAGTTCACAGTTAGTGAGTGAGTGACTAAGGGAATGGAGGAATCCGAAGCGAGTAGGTGAATGAATGGGCCGACAGAATTAGAGTAAAAGAGAATAACTACAGTAGGCCGGTTTACCCATGTCGAAGAATGTGACTATGCTACATGGGAGGAGGAGGAGGAGGAGGAGGAGGAGGAGAAGGAGAAGGAGAAGGAGAAGGAGAAGGAGGAGGAGCAGGAGTAGGTGTAAAACAGTAGTTAACAATTATTTCAGACTCTAAAACTTACAGCAGATTACGGGAAAATTATACTGAGAGGGATATCATAGGAAGCTTATCACTAGTATTTATATTTTTTCCAGATATTTACACGGAGTAAGATTGGTTGTGTTTAGGAGTACAAGTAAATGAGAGATGGCTATTCCTGGAGGTTAAGGGAGAGCCAGGGTGTGTGTAAGAGCAGATGGAGGGGAAGATAATGGCCTGCTAAGTGTTTGCAAGCAGTAAATTTTAGGTAGAGGCTCACAGAAGTTAATTTTAAAATAATTCCAGGATGTTAGGAAGGGTAGAAAAGAGACAATATATACTGTGCGACTGAGTGAACGTATTCTGTAGGGCCATAGATTGAAAAAAAAAATGGGCTACCGAACATGTAATACAGAGAGAGAGAGAGAGAGAGAGAGAGAGAGACAGGGGTATTTACATGAACTATTAGACTCCAGGATATTTAAGGAGAAATGGACAAAAAATTACAGTATTGAATGTGTTTGTAAGAGCATGTGGATCCGGGTTCGAGTTCCCCTGTTGACCCGACAAGCAGAGAGAGAGAGCAGACAGTTGATTTATGGTGGTGGTTGGGGCCCCTCTTACTTAACACCCCCCTTCCCCTACCCCATCCCACCCCATCCCCACCTCTACCTCCCTGAAGTCACCACATCCCCCCTCCCCCCCACTAATCCTCCCCCAACCTCCCTTCCTCATTTTCTCCTCTCTTCTCTTTTTTCCTCGTCCTCCTTTCCCCATTTTTCCCTCTCCACTCTCTGCATTAAAAGGAATTCTAAAGACTGCTCCTATACCCATCACAACAAAAAGCCTCCCCAGAAATAATAATAATAATAATAATAATAATAATAATAATAAAGGTCATAACAATTATACAGGACCGGTACTGAAGGCATTAAAAGAGTGGGAATGGAGACGGAGCATGGAGGAAAAAAAATGAAAAAAGAAAGGAAAAAACAGGAAGAATGAAGAAGGAAGAAAAGGAAATTATGAGAGAGGAAGGGCAAAAGAAGGAAGGAAGGAAGGAATGAGAGGGGAATGGGTTACTAAAGGAAGAAATGCAGGTGAGAGAGAGAGAGAGAGAGAGAGAGAGAGAGAGAGAGAGAGAGAGAGAGAGAGAGAGAGAGAGAATGGGGGGGAGGACTTTGCGGTTGCCTGTGGAGGGTGAAAGACGAGGAGGGATGGGGTTAGTGGTTGAGGAGGAGGAGGAGGAGGAGGAGGAGAGCAGTCTCACGTTATGGACAAAGATGATGATAATGTTGATAACAAGTGGCGACGTGGAAGGGTTTTATTGAGAGAGAGAGAGAGAGAGAGAGAGAGAGGTTGTGGTTGTAGTTGTGCTTGTAGGCATAACTGTACATCCTATTTTTTTTTTTGCATCATTGAAATTAGTAATATACGAAGAATTAGTAGTTGATGTGGCGCCAGAAAAAATATACATCCTATAGTGTTGAATTTGGTTGTAAATTGTTGGGGTAGAATTTGCTGTAGTTGCAGACAGTGCCGTAATAATAATAATAATAATAATAATAATAATAATAATAAGTTTGTTGTGCCTGCAATTCCAGTGTTGTAACTCTGGTTGTGGTTGGACATTACAGTTACAAAGAAGGGGCGGTGGGGGTGGGGAGGGAGCTGGGGGAGGGGATGGGGAGGGAACTGGGGGAAGAAGGAGGAGGGGGTGGACAGGAAGTGGTCATGGAGGCAGAGGGGAGGGGATGAGAAAAGCAGCAGGGGTGAAAGAGGGAAAACTGAGGAAAAATGGGATTGGTTCTTAAAAAAATGAGGAGGTTGTGCTCTGTAAATAATGGGAGATGGGAATGGGGAGAAGTGGTGTGTTGATGAAGAAAATAGGAGGAAATAATGGGGAATTGGCGTAGTGAAACGAGGAGGAGAAGCAAAAAAGAAAAAAAAATGTGAGAGAGTGAGAGGAAAGAATGAGGAAAATGGAAATGGATGAAAGAAAATGAGGTGATGGAGACGGAGGGCGGGAGGAAAATTGGCAATGGTTTTTATGGATAATGGGAAATGGACCAAGGAATAAAAAGAGGGAGTTGGAGGGAAAATGGGGAATGGTTTTAGGGGAAATTGGGAGCTATGAGTTAAAGAGGAAAGAGGAGGAAGAGATGGAGAAGCGGGATTATGACCAGAATACTGGGTTAATGGGGAGGGGAGGCAAAATGGGGCTAAGACAAAATGGGCAACAGATCTAGAGAAAATGGGAGAATGGGAGGAGGTAATGGGAAAAAAATTGGGAATGGTCTGTGGAGATATGGGAGCTTATGTGTTGAGAGAGAGAGAGAGAGAGAGAGAGAGAGAGAGAGAGAGAGAGATATATGGCGTGTGAGGGTGAGCGAGGGAGCAGAAGAAAGAATACTAAGTTGAAAAGTGGGGGAAGTTGGCGGAGGAACACCCTATAGTTTAGCACCTCACAAGTTGGGAGAGGTCACTACGTCACTTTGGAGAGGTGTAAGGAAAAAAGGAGGGAGGGAGGGAGGGAGGGAGGAAAGGAAGGAAGGGCGGAGGGAGGGAGGGAGGGAAGAAAAAGAACGAAAGGAATGAGTTAGTAAGAGAGGGAAGAATAAGAAAGGGAAGAAGGTGGGAGGGATGAAGGGAAGAAAAGTAATGGGAGTATAAAGAAGCGCAATGGAAAGCAAAGATCAACACACCTGCTTGTCCTTTCGAGGCTGTTTGGTACAGGGAAGGCTATGCCTAATAAAACTATTCTATCAGCTAAAGACAAGGATACAAAAGCAGGAAGGCGGAAGCGAGGGATGAAAAGAAAGAGAGGAAGGAGAAAGAAAAGAAGGAAGAACAGAGGAGCAACCTAATGTATCATTCTGTATCTCACTTTAAAGAGATGGAGGAAGAAAAGAGGGAGCGATAAGGAGGAAAAGAGGAGAGGAAGAAGAAAGGCAAGAAGAGGGATGGGAGGGGAAAGGAACAGATAAGAACAGGGGAAAGAGGGTAAAAGGTGAGAAGGAGGAAGAAAGAAGAGATTGGAATGATAAGCTGAAAAAGAAGATGTGAGATAGGAGGGGGGAGAGGTTGAGGAAAAATAAGAGGGAAGGATGATGAAAGAGAAGAGATAGGAATAATGAAAAGAACAAAGCGGAAAAAAAGGAGAAATGAAAATAAGAAACAGAAAATTGAAATAAGCACTTCAAAAATGACTGGGAAATTTTTACAAACGAAGATGAAGAACTAAATAAAAAAAGAAAGCAGATCGAAATAAAAAGAAGAATTAATGAGGCACAAGAAGGGCTGGGAAAAAATCGAAGAAAGGAAAGGAAACTGAAAAAAAATGAGAAAATGAAAGAAGGGGAGAGGAAAATAAGAAAGAAAAGGGCAAGCGAATAAAACTATAAAAAAAGGAAAAAAGGAAAAATGAACAGCTGGATGACATGAAGAAAAAAAACTGCTAAAAAAGAAAAAGAGAAAATGATGGCCAAGAGCGATGAGAAAATGGGCGGAAGGGGTGAGGGGAAATGGCAGAGGAGGAGAAGGGAGGGGAGGAAAGGGGGGCAAGGTAATGAACAAGATGCAAGATAAGGAGAGAAAGCAGGCGGAGAAGACGTGGGGGAAGAAAAGGAGGTGGTGAAGAAAAATGAGCACATGTTTAGCGACTGGAATGATGATATTAGCGGTGGGATAAAGAGTGAGAAGAGACTGATGGCCTACACAAACCCGGAGAGTGCTTAGATTTTTGAGTGAGAGAGAGAGAGAGAGAGAGAGAGAGAGAGAGAGACAGAGACAGAGTACACAGCGGGATGAAGGTCGGAACAATTTATGGTGGTGAGAGAGTGACGAGGCAAATACCATCTATAATTAATTAATCATTCAATCAACTGGTAAGTAAATACATGGAAAAATAAATGAGTAAATATGTAAACAAACAGCACTTTAGTTATTTTTATGACGAAGGAGGAAACAGACAGTAAAAATTCAAGAAAGAAATTACACCCATATTTTGATACTATATTAAGACGAGGCTGAAACTACTTTATCATCATCATCATCATCCACTATCTCTTTTTCCCATTCAAGGATGAGGTGAAAAATAGACACATATAAACACAATTTCCATGGGGACACAATTTCTCCCACTTAAAACAAAACAAAACCCATTAGAGAATACAGTGTTGTTTAGTTTAATGACTGAGGGAGTAAGTAGACACTAAGAATAAATTGCAGTTTAGTTTTTATGACGGTGAGGCAACAAGCATGTGTTTAAAATAAATTGAAGTTTATTACTGTTAAGAATATATAAGAGTATATTTCTGCAGTAAATTAGGGAGCAAACAGATGTAAAATAAACAGTTTTAGTTCTTAATGTGCTGAGTGAAAATGTGGCCACTAAAACACAACACAGATTAGTTCTATTGTTGGGGAGGGAGGAAATAGGAAAAAAATAAATGTCAGTTTAAATCTTATATGGGTAAGGGAGAAAGCGAACGTAAAAACAAAATTATAGTTTAGTTCTCTTTCTGAAGAAGTGAAAGTAAAAAAGAAAAAAAAGGAGCGAGAGAGAGAGAGAGAGAGAGAGAGAGAGAGAGAGAGAGAGAGAGAGAGAGAGAGATGTAAGCATAAAAAGTAAACTAAGCGCACCTCCTATCTCTTTGGGGCCTTCCTCCTTCTTCCTCCTCTGTAACCATATCATAAAAAGGAATACGACTTACACTGAAAAAAAAAACCGCTCATATAACTTTTAAATTCCACATAAGCTAGGAACACATTCAGCTTAGGGGGAAAAAAAGTTGAAAAGTTAGGCAGGGACAGAGTATTATTTCCATTAAAATTATTTTTTGGGTCTGCGATACATGAGGCTAGAAATATGAGAAGAAATTAATAAAAATGAAAATATGAAATGGATATGAAAGTTTGGGTCATAAGACGAGAATGCAAACGAAGCAAAATTTTAGGAGCAAGAAAGTATATTTGGTATGTTATAGTTCTTTTTTATCCGACGGAACTGGGCCATTCCTACATCTTGAATACTAATACTAATTCAGTGAGCCTTAGTTAGGAGTTAGGAATGAGTCTCTTTGGTTACAAGTCAAATCAACTCTCCCATCTGACAACAATCGGATACCAAATGAGCTACAAAAAGCTAAGGATTTTTATGAAGGTAATACAAACAGGCTACGGTAAAATTCTAATAGCATTTTGTTAATTTTATGATGAAACACACAGGCCAATCCATCCAATTAAAAAAATAAATAAAAAATGGTAGAACTTTTATTATTGTTTAACCCCTGCCTGTTTGGTCGAGCAGATCCGAAATGATAAATGAAAGAAAAAAAAAAAGAGTTTAGGGATACAGAAATGGGTGAGGTGAGAAAAATGGTGGGGAAATAATAGGTAAATAGTTAAAGTGAAGGAGTGAGTAGGAAACCTATTGTACTTACTGGATGAAATAGAAACAGATGAAATGAGCTCAGGAACTGTGTTTGTGTGTGTGTGTGTGTGTGTGTGTGTGTGTGTGTGAGAGAGAGAGATAGGTGAGGTGAGAAAAATGGGGGGAAAATAATGGGTAAATAGTTAAAGTGAAGGAGTGAGTAGGAAACCTATTGTACTTACTGGATGAAATAGAAACAGATGAAATGAGCTCAAGAACTGTGTTTGTGTGTGTGTGTGTGTGTGTGTGTGTGTGAGAGAGAGAGAGAGAGAGAGAGAGAGAGAGAGAGAGAGAGAGAGAGAGAGAGAGAGCGGCAATAAAGCTCAAAAGAGAGAAGGTAAGAACACTGGTCATGACAAATAGCCCTTGTTTTTCTTACGTACCTTTTTTCTCTCTCTCTCCCTCCCTCCCACATTCTCTCTCTCTCTCTCTCTCTCTCTCTCTCTGAAACTATATTCTCTCCCTTACCTCTTCCTTCATTCATCCCATTCACCTCTCCCTTCCTTTATCCACAATCCATTCCTTCTCTCCCTCTCCCTTCTCTCCTTCCCGCACTCTCCCACCCACTCCTTTCCCTCCGCCCCTCTCTTATCCTCCATCTCTCCCCCTTTATCCCTCCTCCTCCTTTACCCAGAGTTGGCAACAAGTGTGAGAGAATATAATTTGTGGGACAGGCAAACTTTGAGCATTCAGGACCCAGGCTAGGATTTTTAACTCACTAAAATGCCCTCGTATGGAAGAGAAGGAGAGGGTGGAGAGCAAGGGGCAGCGAGGGATGGGTTAGGGAGAAGAAGTAGGGAGGGAATGGGGGAGGTTAGGAGGAGGGAAGTTAGGGAGAGGAAGCAGGAATATTCATGGAATGGATCCGTGAATTTCGCTCTTCAGTGCTGTGCTGCGGGGACTTTCATTTAGTCATGGTCGGAACTGTTCTCAAGGCACCCGTGAGAATAGTTACGGCTGTGATATAACGATGAGTTTTTATCCAATTTCAACCAAGTTTGGTAAAAGTCTTGGGGGGCAGACCATCACGAAACCCTCAGTGTTTCGTAACAGTATCACAGAAATCAACGTCACAACGAATTACATATCAGACTTTACCTAGTAGCATAGACGTTTGTCTTACTGTGCTTAGGTCACGAAATTTTTGTCACGAGGAGTCCGTCAACATTCTTACCAAATATGGTTAAAATTGGAGAAAACCATTCCTTTGGTCAGGGCCGGAACTATTCATACGGCGGCCAGGAGAATAGTTCCGGCCATCATACAGTGAATATTTTTCATCCAATTTCAACTAGATTTGGTGGAGTGTTGGTGGGTTGTTCATGACGAAATCATCAGTGTTTCCTAACAATATCTTTGAGATCAACGTCAAAACGAATTATTATATAAATATATATATATATATATATATATATATATATATATATATATATATATATATATATACTGTATAAATGTATATATATATAGATAGATAGATAGATAGATAGATAGATAGATAGATAGATAGACAGACATAGATATATGGATACTGTGTGTGTGTGTGTGTGAGAGAGAGAGAGAGAGAGTGAGAGAGAGAGAGAGAACACGCAGAGAGACAAATTACTCCTGCAGAAGCCATGAATACTGAAGAGAACTTTTCATTTTGGCCTGAGCAGAGATTGGCTACCTTACGTATCTAATTAACTCAGGCCATCTAGAATTATTAGCTCCTTTAGTCTCGTGCATAAAATAAAAGGAAAATGGATTATGCTGCTGTAGCTGGTAGTATTAATATAATAATAAAAATAATAATAATAATAATAATAATAATAATAATAATAATAATAATATTATTATTATTATTATTATTATTATTATTATTATTATCATTATTATTATTAGTAGTAGTAGTATTAGTATTATAAGGATAAGGATGAGAATGGGGATGGTGACTGGAAAACACTTAGCTCATTCATGACTGTGATGATGATGATGATCATGATAATGAGCAAAATGCTTTAAATTATTATGATGGTGATAATAAATGATGATAATAGAACAGGTTTATGAACAAGAAGATTATTTTAGAACAGGGTTGTAATGATGATTAAGATGATAATGATAATGATGATCGGGGTGGTGGTGGTGGTGGTGTAACAAGGATATGGTGATGATGATGATGATGATGAAGATGATGAACAGGTAAATCAAGAAATAAAACAGAGGAGAGAGGAACTACCTGTGTGAGTGGGCAAGCAGAGAAAGTTGTTTGGGTGAGGTTAATGGTGGTGCTGATGGGTTGGTGGTGGTGGTGGTCGTGTGTGGGGGGTCGTGGGGAGGAAAGGAGAAAAGAGGAAAGGAAAGGAAAGGAGAGGAGAGGAGAAAAGAGGAGAGAAGTGGTGGTCGTGTGGGGGGGAGAGTTGCGGGGAGGAAAGGGAGTGGAAGACGAGGAGAGGAGAGGAAAAGACGGAAGAAATGGGGAGAAAGAGGGAATGGAGTGTAAAGGTGGAAACAAAAAAGGAAGAGGGAGTGACAAAATGAAGAGGGGAAAAAGAGGGGGTAAGGGAGGGGAGGAGAGAATGGGGGAATAGGGGGTAGAGAAAAGAGGATGAAAAAGAGATAATAAAAGTAGGGGGAAAAAAGATGGAGGGTAAAGAAGAAAGAGTAGGAAGAAGAAGGAAAAGAGGGGAGACGGAAGGGGTTAGGAAGAAAAGGAATGAAGGGAATAAAGAGAAGGGGAGAAAGGAACTGGAAGAAAGATGGTGTGGAGAAGAAGGGGGGAAGAAAATGAGGACCAAAGGAAGAGGAAGTGGGAAGGTGAAAGAGGGACTGGAGGGAGAGAGAGAGAGAGAGAGAGAGACGTGAGGAGGAAGGGGAAGCAGCTTTAAGGAGGGAGGGAGAGTTTGCAAGGAGGCCGAGATGACAGCAAAACGACTGCATGATAAAGCTGCAACATAAGAGACCCGCTGCACACCACTCGAGGCTCAGCAGTAGGCGAAGATAAGAGGGTGAAAAAAAAAGAAGTTATAATTGACCAAAAAAGTACATACATAGAGAGACAGACAGAGAGGCAGACAGACAGATGAATAAGACACAATAACTGCACCTCAGTTTTTAAAATGGTATAATATGCTTAGAAGGGGAAGAAAAAACTAAGTATAAGAGGCACAGTCTGCATGAAACGTTTGTAAAAATAAGGAACACATTCAGAAAGGACAGCAAGGCAAAAACACAGTGTGGGAGTAAAACAATCTCTCTCTCTCTCTCTCTCTCTCTCTCTCTCTCTCTCTCTCGTAGTGAAGGAGCTAATTCCACCTCCTCAATCACCCGAGGCCAAAGTCGTTCTCTTAATGTAACCCCAAATTAGCTGGATCAAGTCTCAGCTCTTTATCTCCTACTTTGTTCTCCTCCTCCCACAATCATTTCTATAATTATACTTTCCATCAACTTTAGCAATAATATGATTCTTTCATTTTCACCATCAGTTTTATCATTATATTTTTTCACTTCCTTTAACATTAATCTACTTCATCATCATCCTTCAATTATATCTATAACTACTGGTATAATTTTTTCATCCCTTTAACTACAATGTATTTCTATTCCTCCTCCAATTATTTCTATAACTTTTTTTTTTCACCCCCTTTACCTATATTTCTTTTCCTCTTACTAATATTATTAATTCTACAAGTATAATCTTTTCATCTCTCACTATAATATACTTCTCCTCCCACAAATAACTCTACAATTATCATTCTATTTCTATATTTTCACTCCCTTTTGCTCTTACTCTTCTCTCCTCTTCTCACAGTCAGTTACATACATTCCTTTCACTTCCTTATCATTAATACTTAACGTGATTCATTGTGATTATATTTCCTAGGCTTGGATGAAGAGTGGATGGATGTATAATCCCCTTGTGATAGTTTCTCTTGAGTGCATTTCGTAGGCGTGAATAATGAGTGAATGAATGTGTGACTTGTTTCACTCTAGGAATGATGGTGATGATGATGGTGATGATGATGATGATGATGATGATGATAATGATGATGATGATGATGATGATGATGATGATAATGATGATGATGATGGTGGTGGTGGTGGTGGTGACTGTGTGTTCCTGCTTTTGTATCGTGTCCACACGTTTTATATAAGAGGGAGAACCGATGATGATGATGATGATGATAACTAAACAAGATCAGCCCAAAACAAAACAACTCTTGAATTACTGACAAAATTGGGGAAAAATAAACTTTTAATGAAAAAAAGAAGCATGTTATAATCGTGAACTGTTGAAAAATGAATATCAAGAGACTAGACACATTTCAGAGAGAGAGAGAGAGAGAGAGAGAGAGTCGCAAAGAGGTCACTACACTCAGACGAGAGGCGGGAGGGGAGGAAGGGGGAAGGAAAGGGGGAGAAGGGTCAAACGGGGTGATACCATTTGGGAGGAGGGGGAGGGGGAGTGGTAGGGGGAGAAGGACGGGAGAGGGATATAACAGCTCCCTGGAGACGTGGGTTCAGAATGTATCCCTCCCCCATTCCCCATCCCCCTTCTCTTCCTTCTC
>NC_137019.1:13551139-13553639 GCF_032717465.1 Coenobita brevimanus
AGTTGACTGTAATCTAACCACCATCTGTATGTGGACAACCACACCAATCCAAGCACCAATCTATCACCTCCAACCACAACCACCACACCAAACGCCAGTTCAACGACTAACACAAAACTATCAACATCAACCACACCACTACCACATTCCACCACGGCAACCACAACTCACATCACTTACAGCCACAATCACAGCCCTTAAGCCTACAAATTACAACCACAATCACCACCCTTTCTGGCCTCTGTCTGGCTCTAATGTAAATCGCTCGTAACTTACCCGAAGTCTTACTTACGGATTCACAAACACGCACTTATTCCCCTGTTTTAAGTATGTTTTTGTAGGAAGGCCAACGAAAACAAAGTGCAAAAACTTCCAGTGTTTCTCCCTTCGTGATAATGATTTTTCTTTTCCAGGACGGAGAAAGATGGGAGAGCGGGAGAGCTTCCAATGCATGCGACTGTGGAATAAACGTAAGTATAAATTGTGGATCTAAGAAGCCCTGTCTGCTATTACTCTCCTTTGGGATGCCTCTCTCCCTCCTCCATTCTCTCACCATACTTATGCTCCTCATTTGTTCCTGATCCACTCCTCTCTCCATTGTTCCTTGGTGTACTCCTCTCGTTTCCTAGTTCGTTCACATTTCTCCCTCCTATTTATTCTTCTCTCTTGATCTGTTTCTTGATACACTCCTGTAGTCACCCATTTACTTCCCTCTCACTATTCCCCCATCCACACTTGCTCCTTCTCTCTCTCTCTCTCTCTCTCTCTCTCTCTCTCTCTCTCTCTCTCTCTCTCTCTCTCTCACTACTTGAATTATCGTGCTTCCAGACTCCCGATTCACTTCGTGCATCCCACATTCTCTATGTACCATCTCTTGTCACACCAACTTTATTCACATTACTCGCACCCACTCCAACATTTAACTCCTTTCCTCTCTCACTTTCTCACTTCTACGCAATCACTTTGTACTCCATTCTACATGCGAGGTTGATAATTCCTTGACGAATCCTAACGATATCCTGATAATCTAATATACAATAGATAGATAGATAGATTGATTGATTAATTGATTGATTGATTGAAAGATACATAGATAACAAAGAAACCACGACAAATATCTAATAAATCCAGTCTCTCCATTTCCATAAACTCATTTCATAAAAAATCCAATAGTATTACATCATGCGGTAATCCCCATAGACGGCCACCAATGGCTAGGTAATTCACCCAGCCTTTTCTATTCATGAGGCAAGAGGGGAATGGGCTCTGACTAGCTGTCTGTATCGGCTGACTGGCCTGGCTGGCTGTGTAACTAACTTGCTGACTGAAAGTATAACTGCATGAGTGACTGGAAGTATAACTGGCCAAATGACTGGATGACTAGATGCGTAAGTGACTGACTGGCTGGGGACATCAATGGCTGTATGGGAGACCGTGAAAATGACTGTATGACCAACTATATAAATGACTACCTGGCTGGCTGCACGACTGACTGATTGATTGGCTAACAGACTAACCATTCTTAGACCACAGTTTCTGCTAACCTTTTATCCCTACCCCTGGCCGCCGAGAACTCAGGGAACGATGACCTACTTGTGTTATGTCTGTACTTGGAAGCTCTATAGTTATTCTACGCTAACTTCGCTCAGATTCTCGTCCTTTAGCAGCTTATTTCACATATCTCAGTGGCATAAAAAGACACTGCAACACCTGTACACCCTTCCCATAACACCTCTTCGTGACTAGCATAAAAATCTAGTGCTAAACTATTATTACAACTTAGCATTCAAGATGGTGATGGCAATTTTAGGCCAAGTTAGAGTAAAACAGGTATGGTAGACTGCACGACCAGGTTAACAGAGGCCATGTACAGTAATGCTTTTCATGTGGTGCGGCAAACCTTCAAACTACTACCTTAACACAGAATTGTATCTCCCTGGGTCGTGTATAAGTGGTTTCGGGGGTATCTTAACACCTCTTCCTCAGCGATTTGTTCTGCACAGTACACCTCAATACCCTCTCATATACTGATGACGAGAACTATGTCGGTACAAAAAATATATCAGTAAAATAAAATAGCACATCAAGGAGTAATAGGCATAATAAATCGCTATGCAGAAGGTGTTACAAAGCCTAGAGTACCACGCAGAATACTGCCCTGTGATATTTGTGAAGCTCTGACTAAGAATTCCCTCTAGTCAGTGGCAGAGGAAGATGGTGAGCAGAAATTATGGCTCAAGAGTGTACAATTGGGGGCATAAATATCGATCCACTTCAGTACCATAAATAACAAGAGACTGAACACTGACTTTTGGAACCCATTATACAATCTACGTCGCCCAGCAAACCTTTCAGAATATTATACCAGAGTTCCATAATCGTTCGACCATACAGTGACGCGATAATATTGTCTGTAACTGTATGTACATAATGGCGCTTGGCTATCTAAACGGCTGAATGGCTGATCTGCTTCTTTGACTTTCGAAGTGAAAGCGTGTGT
>NC_137019.1:13558639-13573639 GCF_032717465.1 Coenobita brevimanus
CGTTGCAAATGTTGTATATTAAACTAGCTCACTTTAATTTCCATCTGAGTGTTGCATAAATAGATAATGCAAATAAACACACAAATATCTGTCTATCTATCTGTCTGTCTATCTAACCATCTATCTGTCTGCCTGTCCATCTATCTGTATTTATCTTTCTTTCATTCTATCGACGTGCTGTCAGGTATATGACCTTATTACGATGGCATTACTTTCATAATTTTCACAATACCGTGGCCTTCTCTAGACTATCCTACTCAGATCGGGAAATACCCCTCATACCGAAAGGACACACTACATATAAAACACTCATCTCAAAACACAGCCATCTTCCACTTTCCCCTCTCTTCGTTTCCCGGTCCGTCCACACAATGAGCAAATTAGAAGACGGACCCCATAAACGTCACCTCACCTGCCCGGATGTTACACCTGGCGAACACACACACACACACACACACACACACACACACACACACAGGACATGAAACTAGATACGAAAAAGAAACGTCAAGTACAAGTTACCTGTAAATTCGTCACCTGTGGCATGTAACCCTCCCAAACAGAAAAAAAAAAAAAATAGAAATAATGACGTCAGGCTCGAAATGAAGGGAAAAAAAGCCATTTACGTCAAGCTACCTGTCCAAAGTCACACCTCACACAGACACCTCCCCCCAAAAGCCCAAACTGTAAACACAGCGGACGTCAGGCTGGAGATAAAAATCCATTTACGATACAGGTAAAAGCCGCCCCTGACGCCGAGCCGAGTGTGAACAGGCTGTAAAACGATAATGCCCCGTTGTAAATTATCCTTCAGCCGGGTAACAGCCTCTTAATTAGCGAGGGAGCCAGGCAATAAACCCTGCGCACCTCACCTCAAACATACGTGGGGAAACGGTGCACATATTCGAGCCCGTAAAAGTGACGTGGCCGGTGTCGCGCGATGGTTATATGGCAGGCGGAGAGGGGAAGTGGAAAGGGAAAGTTATAGGTGATACAGGCTTTCCATTTTTTCTGGTATTTGGACGTGTGGTTTGTGGAGAGTAATATTCAATTTTTGATTCATGTGATCGAAGGATTATTTATTATTTTTTTAGTTATCATCATTATCATCATCAACCTGACCTTCTTTAGGATTCACCATCATCATCTGACCTTTCTTTCTACATAAAGGTGATGCAGGGTAGTGTACGAAACTAGTTGCTGCTGCTACTGCAAATAATAATAATAATAATAATAATAATAATGATAATAATAATAATAACAGTAATGATGATGATGATGATGATGATGATGACGATATCAAATAATAATAATAATAATAATAATAATAATAATAATAACAATAACAATTTCTTTTCCAGAATTAGGACATGCTGCCAGCGTGGAAGTACCGGAAAGATTCCCAATTGTTTTATTTTCCGGAATATGAATAGAAAACCAATGGCAAAATTATATTAGAATTTAGCCATTCAACCAGAAAGGGGTAATATTGTGATTGAAACATATTGCTAGTTAGAAATATTATCCGTCATTTTTTTCCCCCTAAAATTTGCATACGGGACAAATAGGAAGAAACCCATTCCCTATCACAGACGCGCATACTGTATGTGTAGTAAAATGACTCTCTCTCTCTCTCTCTCTCTCTCTCACACACACACACACACACACACACACACACACACACACACACACACACACACACACACACAAAATGTATTAGGGAGAGCGAAATACCAGCAGTGAAAGGGTTAACAAAATTCATAAAAAACTGAAAGCATTATCTATAAGGTCATATTCTCCATTTTTTCAGATTTTAGGCAGTTTACTTACCAGACACTTCATAATTGCAAAAATAAAATGCCAAACCTCACAATGAAGTTAAAATAAAAATAAAAGTCTTTCTACTACACTTACAACAACAAAAAATAAAAAATAAATAAGTGCTCCTCTTCCCGGACGAATCAAAGTACACAGACGGAGGAAATTCAAAGGAGTACAAAGGGAAGCAAACAGCAAACAAACCTAATGATCTTCCGAGGTAGACTGTTGCAGAGGAGACTATGTACTTAAATTAACATGCAAAAAGGGAAAGCAAACAATAACAGGTGTACTGATCTTCTCGGAACTACTCTTCGTGTAAAATGTGAGAGTAGTAAAAATAACAGCAGACCAACAAGACTGACTGATCCTACAGAGACGTTTGCTACAGAGTTAAAGAAATAAACAAACAAGAGGGAACAGACAGTGATAGACAAAAGCGGTCCTGAGAAACTAGTACAGAATATTTGCAAAGGGTGCGAAGGGGTACAAAATAAATAAATAAATAAATAAATACAAAACAAAGGAAAAAAGTACACCTATTTACCTCTTCGTTACAGAATAGGATGCGACGATGGTAAATTTTCTGCACGTCTGAGATAAGTAAAGCTGAAGGCGTTGTAAATAAATCTATCGACTGAGTATCTTAAAGGTGAAAAGGCGAGGCGGGTCCCCATTTTTGAACGGGGAATTAGCACCCTCAAGCTCCTATGACTCAGCTGAATAAAATTGTCTGGCGTTCGCTGAGGTGGAATGCTAGACTTGTTTCGACCGTGAGAGGGTTAATGGGACAAATATTAACACTCAGCCTCTGTAACATCTCTTCCTTAGCGTTTTATTTGGCGTATTATATGCTACCATCCTCTTCTGTGTTCCTTCAATCATTCTAATATCGCCATACTCTGCGTAAGTACAAAATTATGTTCACCAGCCAGATTCAAAAATAAACCGCTAAGGAAAAGGTGCCAGGGAGACTCATTACTGAACGAGAATAAGGACCAAAGTTTGCATGCATGACACTATTCTTAATAAAAAGAGTTACTGACAGCGTTTAGCGGCCTGGTGTGCAGACTAATCACATCTGGCGCTCAAAGGTAATGCACACACACACACACACACACACACACACACACACACACACACACACACACACACCTGAATAACTTGTCAAAACCTTCTCTCAGCGAGTTTTCACAATATGTGTGTAAGATCTTGCTATAGGCTAAAGTCAAATGTGTTTCATAAAATAACCATCGAAATCCAGTCAGTACGACTATCCTTTCGCCCACCCAGTTTTCAGAATACGAGTGTAAGGACTTGGTGTAGGTGGGCGTGTTGCAGTCTGCTTGAAATACGAGCTGGTAATGGCGCGGAGTTCATCGGCAATGGAAAATCTTATATGCCTGTCTTTATTGCCGGCAAAGCTTTATGGCGCGATAAACTGACCTGGACTTGAAAATCGAAAAACAAGAAAATAAGGAAACGATAGATGTGTATGGGTGCTGAGTCTCGAAAATGGGACATCTCTTATGTTACTACATGTGATTTCCGAAAAAAAAAAACAAGAAAAAAAAATGCAACTGGCGGTGAATTTCGAAAAAGAGAAAAATTTAACTAGACTGGGAAGTGCGTTAAAAAAGACAGAAAAGAAATGTATACACAGTACATGGTATCTGATAGCTCCCATCTTGATAATGAAGGCTGTCTTCAAATTTTAGCTGCTCTGGACATGATTAGGTAATTTATAAACAACCTATGATTTGGAAAATATACTGAACTACTGCACTTCTCTATCAACAAGCCAAAAATTAATGACATTGTTCACTGGAGTCTTTCCATTTTTCGGACATCACGGACTTGACAGTGTTATATATTATGATTTTGTTTGGGTGAAAATAGTTCTAATGACCAGAGAATCATAATTATAACCTGATCAACCTATTAATAACTGTTACGGACGCACTTACACATTTTATTGATGTCGATCCTTGTATCACTTAAGGGAAATCCTAGTGACTAAACGGAAAAAGACGCAGTTGCAAAATAAATTCACAAAATATGGGTATTTGAATTTAGGAAGAGATAGAGGGTGGCTTGAAGTGGCTACAGAGTCGTAAAGAGCTCGAACTTTAGTAAAGGAAGAAGTAGTCGTAAGTTAAATCAATAATGAGTGAGTGCAATTGGGTTCAGCAAGTGATAGAGGATGGCTTAGAGTGGTGAAAAGGAAAGTTATGAAAATGAAGAATAGCAGCAGAGAGGCTTTGGAGATGTGTCAGTCGCTGCTACTCTGGATTTACTCAGGAATTAGGCATCTGACAGCACTTTCACTTTCCTTCCTAGCGCATCACATCAAACAGAATCACCTCTGGGCACAAAAACACACCAAATCTCTCTCAGCTTTGATTTAGAGTCATTGGAGGTGAGTGAGAAACAGAAGGGGTGATAATACGAGGTGAACATTAATTCCTGGCTATACGTATATTTCAAATACATGCACATCGATTACTATATGCACATGTGGCTTTGCGTGAGTGAGTTACTTTATCACTCTCCAGTCCCACTTTCAATCCTCCGCCCTCCTCCCTTCCCCCCTCCCCCTCCCCATTTCCTCTTCACTTCCCCAGCCCTTCTCCCCACTCACTCTTATAACCCTACTTTAGCCCTACTTCTCTATTCCCTGCACTCCTCCTCCAGCCTACTCCACTCCCCACCCTCCTCCCCATCATCCCCAATTCTTACATCTCCTCTCCCCACCCATTCTCCAAACACACTCCTCTCCCCATCCGTTCAAACCCCTACAGCCCACCTCCTCGACCCCCTACCCAGATCCCTACTGGCCCCCACGCCTCCCCAACTCCATCCAACTTCCCCACGCTTCTCCCCACCTTCTCCCCACGTCCCCAAGGGCCGGGTGTCAATATATGTCACCCCCAATGAATATACTCCAGCCACTTGGTTCCTGTCGAGTTTTTATGGGTCGTAAATGGATTCTTTTATGGGGGCGTTGTTTTGCCCTCCCGTTACTCTGACGACCACGTGAGAGAGAGAGAGAGAGAGAGAGAGAGAGAGAGAGAGAGAGAGAGAGAGAGAGAGAGAGAGAGAGAGAGAGAGAGAGAGAGAGAGTGAGAGAGAGAGAGAGAGAGAGAGAGAGAGAGAGAAATACACTTCCATCTTGATATCCAAAGTGTACTTAGCGAGTAAATAAAGGTCACGAAGATTAAAGGAAAAAGGAAAAATGAGCCTCTTCGCCCTGTTAATAAATACGTTGAGCGTGAAGGAACTCGCGTGCATGGTGGGCATGAATTGTAAATAAGTGTATATACGAGGCACGATATACCAGCACCTTGCATGTAAGTATGTGTGAATATACCCGGGTGTCTGGCCCCTCCTAGTATATTCCTATCGATGGTGTCTGGCGGATGGGGAGTATAAGGTATGAGAAGGAGGGTAGGATGGGAGAAAGGGGGATGGGAAGGAAAGGGTGGATGGAAGAGGAAATGGGGGCATGATAATGAAGGAAAGGGCTTTGGAAGAGGAGTACTAAGAAGTGGAGCAAGGGAGAAAGAGGAAAGGAGGGCATAAAACGGGGAATACGGAGGGGGGAAATAGACGGGAGACATAGGCATCAGAGAGGAGGGGAGAGGATGGGAAGGGAGGACATAGGAGAATGAAGGAGGGAGGGCATGGAAGGAGAGAAAAGGGGGTGGGGGTACTTGGACAGAATAAGGGAGGAGGGGGGTGGAGGGGGAGATCTGAAGCAAGAATGAGAAAATGAATGGAATGGGGGGATTAGAAGAAAGTAGGAGTTAAAAAGGGAATGGAAGGGGAGGTTCGAAGGGAGAATGAGAGGGGGAATGGAGGAAGGGGGGGGGGAATTGGTGGCGTAAAGCGTGCATGACCAACATAACTCCCTCTCTCTCTCTCCTTTGTCTCCCGCATGTCAAGTTAATGGCAAAATTACTAACACTGCATGACACACACTCCCTAACCTCCCCTCCTAACCCTCCCCCCCCGTATAATGTATTCACCCAACCGCTCACCAAATTTACTTGAGTTCGTATGCGTCTTCATAAATTGCGGCCGAGTGCTTTGGCGGTGTGTGTGTGTGTGTGTGTGTGTGTGTGTGTGTGTGTGTGTGTGTGTGTGTGTGAGCTGAGGACCACTTACTAGCTCCCCTCACCTCTCTCTCTCTCTCTCTCTCTCTCTCTCTCTCTCTCTCTCTCTCTCTCTCTCTCCTCTTTCCTCTCTCCTATTCTCCCCTTTCCCATACCCCCGTCTCTCCGTTCTTCCAGTCTCGCCCTTCATTTTCTCCTCCCTTCTCTCCCTTTCTTTTGTCTTTTTCTCTCCTGTGTTACCTCTCAGGATTCTCTTCTTCCCTGATCTCTCTTCTCTTTCCTGTTGTCTCTCCCTTTCTCTTTTCCCACTCTCCCTTCCTATATTTGGTCTCCCTCTTCCTCTCTCTTTTCCTTCCTATCCTCCCGCTCTCCTACTTTCTATTTCCCTTCCATCTCTCTCTCCCCTCCCCTTTCCCATTCCTTCCCTTGTTTTTTCCTCCTATTTCCTCCCCTTTCCTCTCTTCCCCAATCTCCTTAGTCTTTCCCTATTTCCATCTTTTCATTCTCTTCCCTCTTTCTCTATCCCCCTCTCCCTCTTCTCCCTCTTCCATAAACGCCAAGCGAGTAGTCTGGAATATTTGGCTGCTACTTCCTCTCTCTCTCTCTCTCTCTCTCTCTCTCTCTCTCTCTGACACACACACACACACACACACACACACACATACTAAGAGAGTAGCCTGTATAGAAACTCCCTCGCTGGAATATTTGGCAGCAATTTCCCCGTCTGAGCCTCCCGTCGCCCCTTCCTCCCATCTTGGCTCCGATCCGACAAATCCTCGACTCTCCTCACTCCAAATTATCTCTTCCTATTTTTTCTTCTCCCCTCTCCCCCACCACTGTTGCAAGGGCTTAGATTTCGGCTAAGATGCATCATATTCACGCATCAAACTGTAATTTCTCTGATTTGTATATGTTAATGCTGATGAAATACAGTGTGTGCTACTGCTCCTGCGCCTCTTCTTCCTCCTCCTCTTCTTCTTTTCTTTCCTCCTCCTCCTCCTCCTCCAAACTACTACTACTACTACTACTACTACTACTACTACTGCTACGCCTTTTACCACCGCGACCACCAACTCCGTAATTATTATTATTATTATTATTATTATTATTATTATTAAACCAATCCTGCAACTTCTCTGCCCCAGAAAATCCCTCAGCCATAATCCAGTTCAGCACCACGTTAAGAAATCAATGCTGCAACTTTCTTCCTCCCCCAGAAAAATCCTTCAAGCAATACCAAATTCATAATTTGATCCACAAATCAATCCTGCAAGTCCCATCCTTAGAAAATCCTACGAATCAATCCATACACAAGTCCTGCAAGTTCCCTCCTCGAGCATAGCCTACAAATCTATCCATAAACCAATTCTACAACTTCCTTTCCCAGAGAAAATCCTTCAAACAATATCAAATGCACGACAAAGGAGTGACGGGGGAAGTGTGAACGTTTCCTTCCATTCATGAATTCAGCTGGCTGGGTGGTTAGGGGATTATGGCTCCTCCCGCCCGACCCCGTTACCACCACCAGCCTCCCCTTCACCCCACTCATGCCGGAGCTGCCAGGCACAGTTGCAACGTGGTCCTCGGCAGCCTTCGATGATTCCCCAATGAGTCATCACGGAGGTACGGTGACGTCACTTGAAGCTGGGACGTCGTTGGTTCATCCCGGGGGCGGGGGAGGACGCCAGCCCGGCCGTAGGGGGCAGAGTAATAAAATTTATGGCCACGATTCACGTCCCACATTTGGTTCAAATTTACGAGTACCCATTACCAGACGCTACAGAGGAGCTGGCTCGCCTCGCCTGCCCACCACGGCTCACTCCAGTGCCGATTTTCACAGTGGAAGGGTGCAGTGTGTTGCAAGGCTCGGTGGAGGAGAGTGTGGCGTGGCGCGCGTGTGGAGGGAGGCCGGTGGATACGATAGTGGAAGAGGGAGAGTGTGTGTATGTGTGTGTGTGCCTTGTGTACAGTTTGCAGACCGATCAATGGTTGCGTGGTGGGGGTTCCAGGACCATCAGTCCCCTTGTTTGGTCTCCTCCACACCCCTCCCCCTGGCTTCTCTTTCCATCCTCATTCCTATTCCCTTCTCTTCCCTCCTCCCTTAAACCTTTCTTCACCCCCACCCCACCCCAAGGCTCCACCGCAAGCCTCCCACCCCGCATAACGGTTCATCGGTCCTTAGTCGACGTTCCCCGTAATTCTTGTATTTTCTCCCTCTCCCACACTTTCCTCCGCCTTCCCAGCAAGCACCAGTGTTCTGCCATGATTACTGCTGCTAATAATCAACCTCATGGGAAAAAACAGTGCCGGGGTTGGATAATATACGGCGGGAAAGCCAGCCAAATGAGCGGGGATTTTCAAAATGGCGATACTCTGAGCGGATGGCACATGCGATTGGGATAGATTTAATGCCTACAGCTTTGAAATACAGGCACCAGGATTCGAACTCGCCTGAATTCCAGCTCCCGGTAAGTATATCAAGCCATGGCGTGTGGTAGAACAATCATGGCCGATCGACAATGGGCAAAATTCGAGGGAGAAGGGAGAGGATTTGGGAGCAAGCGTCGGCGGGAAAAGAGAGAGGTTGGGAGGCAGAGAAAGAGAGAGGGGGAGAGGGAGGGAGGAAGTGCGCGCAGGGGCTGGCTGGTGTGTTTCTCTACGGGAGGTTGCCAGTTATAGTATTTCCCCCCCTTCTCCTCTCCTCTCTTTTCCATCCTCACTCTCTCATTCATCGCCTCTCTTCTTTGTTACTCTCTTTGACTCTCACAACCGAATTTTCTGAACTGCTTCGTCACTAAACTGTTCGGCACTGATTGAGATTTCACACTGATATCTCTACTATTTCCACGCCAGCTTCCATCGTGTGTGTTTTAATGAAATTGTCGAGCTTTAATATCATCCTACAATGGGCAGTAGTAAAATGGAGGCCTATAATGGAGAAGAAACAGTCAACTGATAAAATGGAAGCGCGTTCTTACTGACAGGCCTCTTTTGAGTCATAATTATTCCTTGCATACTGCCTCCGTAATTCTTCTCTTCCTCTCTTGTTTTCTCCGTCTCTCTCGTTCTTCATTTCTTAGTATCTCTCATTCTCCTCTCTTCCGTTCTCTCCGTGTCTCTTACTCTCTCTCTCGTTCTTACTGTATCTCTCGTCGCCGCTCCGTTTCTCCCTGTCTTTTGTTCTCCGTCTCCCCGCCTCTCTTGCTTTCTCCGAGTCTTTGCATCTCGCTGTCTTCATTTCTACGTTATCTCTAGTCTTCCCTGCGCCTTTGTCTCTCTTTCTCCCCGTGTCTCGGTCTCTCGTTTCGGTCAACGTCTCTCCCGGTCTTTCTCCTTCCCCGTATCATCACAGACAATCCCTTCACAATGATGACGTCTTTTATATCATCATTATTATTGTTATTATTATTATTGTTATTGTTATTATTATTATTATTGTTATTATTATTATTATTATTTCCTACATCCTTCATCTACTAAACGGATTGGTTAAGGCTTCATCCAACTACTCCACTTCTATAAATCTCAAGCTAAAGGAAATCGTCTGGAGAGAGGAAGATTAATTTCAAAGATGTCTTCAGGTTGGATGGCTTAACTAGAACATAAAACAAAAAGGCGAAAAAATAATAGAATATAAAAGAGGGGTTATTAGTATTTCGAGAAAAGTGACTGACGTTTAATTAGGAGGAATAAAAAAAAAAAAAAAAGTGTGATTAAAAACAAAGCTCTGCAATATCTATACTAATAATATTTTTCCATCGCTCAGTAAAGAAATCTGATAAATAATTGATGGGGTTCTTATTTTTTTTTATTACGCATGCATACTGTTACTTCTTCGTTATTAATAAAATCTTCTGGTGGTGGTAGCAAGAATATAAGGACGTTATGGTACTGAAGGGGTTAATGGAAGGTTGTCATGAAACATACATCCTAAGTTGCATGGATGGTTTCTTAATCCTACTCTATGATATATACATCTTTAGTTGCATGGATGGTTTATAAATCCTACTCTACAGAAAATACATCTCAATTGTATGGATGGTTTCTAATCCCTACTCTATACATCCTAAGTTGTATAGTGTTGTCTGGAGGTTGCATGACTGAAAAAAAAAAAAACAGCGGATCAATATAAATGATAAAATAAAAAAATACACGAAGCTAAAAGTCTTTGTCACTGCAATACGAAAGATGTATTTAGAGACTTAACTAATATTTCCATTTTTTTGTTTTTAATGTTTATCAATGCAGGGATTAAATGAAAATGCTTAAGACAAAATTCAAACATTCTACTTAAATTTAACAGAACTATATAACCAAAACCCTCCTCAAAAAAAAAAAAAAAAAAAAAAACTACATATATTTCAGAAATGTTGTAAATTTTCAAATTTAGATTATCGATAGCTTTGCCATTATTTTCAACACAAACAATATTATTAACCCTTCCTTCAACATCAATAATACTGTGATGATACTTTTTTTTTTTTTGTAATATACCAATCAAGATCATAAAAATCTACTGGTGTAAGGGAATAGTGGTAATTATTATTTTTTTTAATATGGAGTAACAGCAACAAAATTTTTATCGGTATATATACTTTTATTTTTTTTATGGTCTCTTTTTTTAAGCTTGGTATTAACTTTATGAAAATCAGAGTTACTTGCCCTCCATTTCCAGCAATTAAGTCTCTCAGCTCAAGTATTTTAAATTTCATTCTGCCCCCGAATTATTTCATGCAGGTCACGAGATGCTTGGAACTGGAGGCCTTAGATACAGCCTTTATTAACCGCTTCATTCGGTGAAGTTTTAAGCTAAATAAATAAACAGGTAAATAAATAAATAAAAACTTTAGTAGCAGCAAGAACCAGACACAGAAAAGTAAAGTATAGGAAACGTAAAGAAAAATAGAGCGAAAGTAAGGATAATAAAGAAAAGGTAAAGAAAAAAAGAAACGATATGGAAAAATAAAGAAAAGGAAAGAAAAGTAAAGAAGATGTAAAGAAAAATCACGAAAAAGTAAAGAAAAAGCTAAGAGAAGATTAAGAAAAAATGAAAATAATTTTAGGTAAAGTAGTATAAACATCTGGTAATTCAAGTAAGTGTACCTGAACTGAGTGAAAAAAAAAGCTGTAAAAAAAAACTGTACAATTAAAACAACCCTTTCAGCCCACGTACATAACTTTTATTTTATTTCCTCTATTATCATACTTTTTAGTCAACTTCAGACAATTAAGAGGTTAATGAAGGATGTATCAAACCCCTCTAATTAAAACTATTTGTATAACAAATGAGTGTGTGTGTGTGTGTGTGTGTGTGAGAGAGAGAGAGAGAGAGAGAGAGAGAGAGAGAGAGAGAGTAGAAAGCACAATAATAATCTCTCCTCACAATAAACTCTCCGGCATTCTGTCTATTACTTCCAGACTGTGACGTTTACGAGATAAGCACAGCAAGAAAGTCTACACCTAAATGCTAATTGAGTTTCAGGCACAGAATAAAAACCATGGCCAGCAAGAAGAGTACAGATATGAAACTGCAAAACTGCGTGATGATTGCAGCAAGACTCAAGCGGCTCAAATAACTGCAGCTATGGAAAAAATTATACCTACATGTTGAAATTGTGTTTAATACTGATGTTGACAGAGCTGCAGACTAGAGAGGGTATTATACTTAAATGCTGAGTGCTGTTTAATACTGATGTTGGCTGAAATAAACGAATACCGTGGAAGAAACTGCATCCAGATAATGAAGCTGTGATCAATGTTTTAGCCAAATGATAAAAATGCAAAATAGAGGAAGAAGTTATTACAAGATTTTGAGAAAGTGTTTAAAAATGAAGTTGCTTTTGAAGACTGAAGTTTTTATTCCTGCATGTCTACTTATAACTGAAGAGGATCCAAGTCAGGTCGAAACTTTTGTATTCTTAAAAATCAACACAACTTCAAAATATATGTTTATGTTTACCCATTTAAGCAATTCACAGCAGTGTCAGATCTATACTTCGGTGTTCTAGACAGTAGGTTGACTGAAATTAGCTACATTACTTTATGCTTGAAAAATTCCACCCTATCAATGATGTATTTACAATTTCCACATAGAGTAAATGGTAAAGGTGTATAGGAATCGCGCTTACCTGTACTTAAAGTTTACCAAATACGACTAGCTATTTTCCCTTACATCTCTGAGCGTATGAACCATAACATTAAATAAAAGTAATACCAGTGGTTATATTCTTAATGTTCAGGACTTCATGGAAAAATAATCGACACAATTCGGTAAATACGCAACCTTTTTTTTCTTTAATTGCTCCTTATTGTCGTATACCTTTCCTTTCTTCCTATTTTGCATAAATCCTACTACTTTCGTTGTTGCGGTCTAAAGTTTATATATATAATTATATATATATTTCATTATCTGTTCCTGTTTCTTTAATTTTGGTTATTTTTCTTAAATTTCTTGTATTGTTTTTTCCTCATATATTTTCCCCTCTTATTCCTGTATTTATTCATTTTTGATTAAAATTTCTGCAAACGATGCATTAACTTAGTTTTATATTTCACTGACCTCTTGCATACACTTCCTTCTGCATATCTTCAACTATTACTTACTTCTCTAATATAATATACTATATTTAATTCCCTCAAAATATAATTCCCCCATACTGTAATTCGTAATTCTGCACTGTTCTGCCCCTAAACCACATCGTTTTGCTAATTCACTCATTTTCTCACGTACTATGCACATCGTAAACAGACTGTCACATTTCTTTCCCATTTTTTTCAACTATGCCCAGTCTTCCATCCCATTCTCTTACATTAAATCATTAGTACATCTACCTCATTCAGTAATCTTATTCTACCATCTACCGTAATATACTTTACAACTCATTATTGTACTTTACCTCCCTATCCAATATACTGCTAGCTACACTTACCAGGCTTCCTCACCTATTTTGTTCCCTTAAGATTTCTTAAATAATAGCCTATGTCACAATATTTAAGTTTGTCCTCTTTCTTGTTACTTTTACATTCCATCTACCTCCAATACCCTCTGCTCTCATTTATGCATGTCCTGATCTTTATGGCTTTTTCTTATCTTCTTACTGCTATTTTTTTTTACGTTCTAATCCGAATTGTATAATGTCCTTCAGCCTGATTTCTTTAATATTCAACACTTTTTATCTCTTTCCTGTATGTTCTGTCCGTTTCTCATATACACTTACGCTATTTATTATTTATTTCTTCTTCTCCCTAACTTGCCTAATACACTTCCGCACAATTTCCAGACCATCAGCAGTTTTCTTGTACTGAATTCTCTCCTTCTAAATATATTCTATCTACTTCTCATGATTTTATACATTACCATGGGATTATCTGGTATTTTTAATCTCTGTCCATTCTAAAATTTTCCTTCACATACTACTTGCTACTATTTGGATCTACCCACCTCTCACTCAGCCATCTTCCCCTTCGTCTATCCAAACTTAAATCTTTCCCTATGATGTTCTCTCTCTCTCTCTCTCTCTCTCTCTATTGAACATGAGGTTTAATATTCATCAGAGGGGAGACTTCTTATAATAAATGGGTTTGAAAGTCCTTGCCTTTAAGCCCTTCAGTGCAATAGGGTCTTATGAATTATAGCTAACATAACGAATATATTTAGCTGCAGAAGAACATGTCATTATGGGGTTAAATTTACCTTACTGTCACTCATTCCTATTATATTCTATCTTATTTTTATATATACATTCAATTGTACTTATTCAATTTCCCTAGTTTCTGCTTTCCTGTCTCAAATCTGTCCATTCCTAAATACATTCTTACTATACTGATTTCATGTTTTAGGTTTATCCTCATCTGCATCCCTTTCCCCTCTCTGTTCGTTCCTAAATATACTCATACCATACAGATTTCATGTTTGTTCCTCCCTTGAAATACACATCCACACGATTTCCTGTCCTCCCCAGCTATGTCTTCCTCCCCTCCCTCATATTTTGTCTTCCCCAGCTCTGTCTTCTTCCCTTCCCCTTCCTCCTAAACTTCCCAAGTGGCCCAGCGTCTCAATCTTAAGTGAGTTATGTCGGGGATGAGTCCTTTGGTAAATTTGCTTTTCTTACTACACCTTACTTACCTCTCTCTCTCTCTCTCTCTCTCTCTCTCAAACCTCTATGTACGTCTCAATCGTGTGTGAGTAATGCCGGGTGTGACAAAGGGTGGGGGGCGGCAGGCAGGGAACACCGCCCCCTCTCCCCCTTGTACTGGGGGGAGGGGGGGAGGCTAATGCTGTGTCGCCGGGGAGAGCCAACACCAGAGTAGATCGATCAGGATTACTGTAGGGTGGCTAGTTTTCATCACTCTCCCCCTCTCTCACTCTTCCTCTCTCTGCTCACCCGCCTCTCTCTCTCTCTCTCTCTCTCTCTCTCTCTCTCTCTCTCTCTCTCGTAAATTATGCCAGCAAAATCTTTCTCACACTCTGTGGCTCTATGTAAAACAATATAAAATGATCCAAGAATTTACACAGTTCTCTATCAAGGCTCTCGTAGATATAAGTAAGCATTTTATAACCATGTTCGTACAGGGTTCTGAGTAAGTAACCAGACCTATCCCTTTTGAGAGATTTCATTCTATGTGATTTACTAATTTCATCACTGTGGGGTCTAGTTCCTGGCCTTGTTATGTGCCTATGCAAAAGTTAAGCTTCTCTCTCTCTCTCATCCCCTTCCCTGCTCCCATCTCTCCTCTCCCTCTCTCTCCCCTTTTCATTCCACGCCACTCCATCCCTTCTTCCTCTCTCCCCTCTCACGCCCCTCTTCCACCCCCCTCTCCCTCCCTTCCCTGTTCTCTCACCCACCCCTACCCTACCCCCTCTCCCCCCAAACAACAACACACCACGCTGCCTGACGAACGATACAACCTCTCTGTTAATTCACTCTCATTAGACGATTTTATTCACCTTCGAAGTGAGATTTTGCAGTGAAGGGGTTAATGAAAAAAGAGTCCCTTCAGTACAAAAAGCCTCCCATAAGCTACATAAAAATCGTCTGTACTAAGGAGAAAAACTGTAAAACACGTC
>NC_137019.1:13576139-13608639 GCF_032717465.1 Coenobita brevimanus
TACGCCGTTTTAATATCTTGTTCCTGCCATCGCCTTGATTTTACACCTTCACTCAGGATTTATTTATTAATTTTATATTTATTTTTGCTACCAGACGATTTTATTCCACTTACGAAAAAAGGCCTCTCGTACTGAAGGGGCTAGATTCAAATTCTGAGACCTAAAGCTGAATAAAATCGTCTGGAGAAAACAAGAATGAATTATAAAGTACGTAATAGGTCTGAACATATGAATTCTCTTCGCGTAATACCACTGAAATATTCTGATGATTGACGAGTCCTGCCAAAATATTTGCAAGATGACAGTCACTCCCTCCAGCCAAGGACGTAGTTATTTATTTATTAACTGCTACATCCACACAACACAGTTAAAGTTAGGGATAGTGAAGGGATCTGTGAATGCAATACCTACCCTCTACAGTCTTAAAACTCTCTCCACAGCTGAGTAAAATCGTCTGGAAGCAAAAAATAAAAAATACATCCTGGGACAAAGGAGATCAATATCAGAAGTAGAATCCTGAATCTTCAATGTAACCTCCTCATCCAGCGTCTCCAGGGCGGAACAAAATCGTCTGCTGGTAACAAGAAGTAAAAAATCGTAATGAAAAGCTTAATATTTGTGGTAAGAGCCGCACTTCTGTGTTAACGACGTCTCCGTAAATGTCTGGAGGCTGACTTATCTCCCCACAGCATCTTAAATTATACGTAATGACTTCCTCGAGTACCATAACTGGCATATTACGCATTCTATTGCTCTCTCTCTCTCTCTCTCTCTTACTCTTTTTGGAGTTTTGTGCGGCTTTGCATGGTCAAATTATTGTTCTTTTTTTTTTTTCCGCTGCAGAAGTTATAAATACATGTTGAGACGAGGTTTATTAATTTCTGCCTTTTTTAATATTTCACGGCTCTGAAGTCTAGACCTATGATAGTTTCCATATTTGAGTGTCTATCCATCTATCATTATTATTATTATTATTATTATTATTATTATTATTATTATCATTATTATTATTATTATTATTATTTCTTGGAACTGATCAAACTAGTTCTTATTTTTCATTGGTAAAATAAGAACTTTTCTTTTCAAACTCTCGACTTACCACTTTCTTTCACCTCCATCCTCTTCCCCACTAACTCTCTACTGCACACTCACACATCCCCACTCCCTCTCACTCGCCCCACTCCCTCCCTTGTTGCCTACTCTCTTTTGATTTCCCACCTCCAACTTCTAAACACTTCCTCCCTCCCTCTTCACTTTCTATTTCCCACTCCTTTTTGTACAATACTTCCTACTTTTCCCTCCCTCCCTAATCCTCACTCCCTCATAGCGACGGGAAGGGAAGGGAGAAGAGCAATGCTGAGTCACTCCCACAGCTGTCTCACACTCCCCCTCCCCACTGCCTCCCTCCCTCTTCTCTCCCCACCACCGTCTCTCCTCTCTCCCACCTCCCCCACCACCAGTACCTTCCTCCTTCCGTCCTCACTTCCCCCACTCCTCCATCCTCTCTCCTCCCGACCCCACCACCAATACCCTCCTCCTTCCTCACTTCCCCCACCTTCCATCCCCTCTCCTCCAGCCCCTACCCCCACCCCCTTGCCACACTCGAGCCAATTGCCTCAGGAATTGTTACCAGAGAGAAAGAGAGAAGCCGCGAAGTGATCTTGTTCTTGTTTTTGCACTGCGGTTCTCGTAAGATCAGTTAGTCTCGCTTGTCATCACCTCTTACGTTTATGAACTAGTAGGGCGAGCATGTTTGAGGAGGAACTGAATTTTTTACTACAACGTCAATACTTGCTATAAATATATAAATAATACATACATACATACATAAATTTATTCATACCTACCGGTACATACATACATAAAATTAATGTAAAGAAGTAGCAAGATACATTTGACAGGAACTGAATTTACCAAGACTGTGACGATCTTCCGTTACGAAACTGTACTTTTACCTCATCTTCGATATCTGTGTGAAGAAAACTGCAGTGAGGTAAATGCGTACGTTTCCTTTGCGAGGCCTGCCATTACCTCTCACGATTTTACAGCAGCAGAACTCAGTCTGGCAGAACTATATTTTTTAACCATGACTGCAATGCGTGTAGAAAAAAAAAAGTTAGTGTGTACTACTAGTTCAAGTGCTCCCCACATACAATTTTCTGTAGCATTGTTTATTTATTTTTTCTTCTTTTCGTTCTTCTTGATCCCCTGCTCCTTCATTCTTGTTCTTCCTCTTCTTCTTTCCTGGATGAACAATCAATCGTAACAATGTTTTTAATCCTATTCCGAGACCTCGGTGGCTTGCTTTTATGTCTGATATAATCCAGTAAAATCGTATGCCGTTAGCTGGAACAGAATGCCAGAGTTTTCCTGATCATCAGAGGGTAAAAATGGACGAGAGAGAGAGAGAGAGAGAGAGAGAGAGAGAGAGAGAGAGAGTAACTTACATGCATCCACCTCATAAGCCTGGTCACTATGGCAGTGTTGTGTGATAATACCAACTCTTTAGCGGTGATTTGGGTGGACGTTGGTTGTAAAGGAGGGGTATACATATAACATTAAAGGACATGAGACTCCCCCTGACAAATGACGAGTGTGGGAGAGTGGTGATTTGACTGGGAAAAGGGGTGGGTGGAGGAGGATGTTGAGTGGGTGGGAAGTTGAGTGCATGGGGGAGGATGTTGAGTGGGTGGGAAGTTGAGTTCGTGGGGGAGGAAGTTGAGTGGGTGGGAAGTTGAGTGCGTGGGGGAGGAAGTTGAGTGGGTGGGAAGTTGTGTGCGTGGGGGAGGAAGTTGGGTGGATAGGGGAGGGAGCTGAGTGGGAAGGGGAAGATGTTTAGTGGGTGTGGGAAGTTGAGTGCGTCGGGGAGGAAACTGTGTGAGTGGGGATGGAAGTTGAGTGGGTGGGATAGGAAGCTGCGTGAGTGGGAGGAAGTTGAGTGGGTGGGATAGGAAGCTGCGTGAGTGGGAGGAAGTTGAGTGGGTGGGGGAGGGAGTATCAGTGAACTTTATAATCTTTTACGCGATTTTTATGCGAGTATGTATTTTTTTATTCTTTTTTTTTTTATTTTTTTTTTCAGTACCGTATTTTGGAGGTACGAAAAAATTATACAGGAGTTGACGGTGAAGATGAATTTGGGTGGACCAGAGAAGAAAGATTTGTCATTTTGGGATACGAGATCATTTCCAGGGGTGGCTCTGTCCGTCTGTCCCTTATTAAAGATGTTCGGAAACGAGGTCCTTTACTCCCTTAGACTATAGTGACTTCAGCGAATCCACACCACATCACACCACACCACATCACATCACATCGCATCACATCACACCTCATAATATCACTCTGCCTCACATCTCATTTCTAATTCGATCTTTCAGTCAGCAACAGTCTTTTTTTTTTTCCTTTTGATTTTATCAGGCATTATTTTGATCCCCTCTCTCCTCCACTCATTGTCCTGAATCTTATAATGTTGCCACGAATTATAATTTATCACTTTCATTATCCCATACAATTCTATGTTTCTCGGTTCGCATTCAAACTTTATTTTTTCTTTAATTACCAAATCAATTCTATCTCTTCCATCCTCCATCCGGAATACTGACTTTAATCGTGGCTATAATTTGACACACACACACACACACACACACACACACACACACACACACACACACACACACACACACACACACACACACACACACACACACACACACACACACACACACACACACACACACACACACACACACACACACACACACACACACACACACACACACACACACACACACACACACACACACACCTAACCTGATCCCTTCTTCCATCTACATTCACGATTCTTTTTATAACATACACTTTGATCCCTTCCCGCCTCTTTCATCCGCCATCCCAATCTTACCATGCTGCCGCTAACTATAATTTGTCACCTTTCGTCCACTCTAATGCGATGCCTATTATTTCATTCGTCCTTGTCACCCGCTTCTCGCCCTGTATCCTCCCCCCCTCCTCTCTCTCTCTCTCTCTCTCTCTCTCTCTCACACACACACACACACACACACACACACAATATTGTAAGAAGAACAATAACACGAATTAATGACTTTTTTCTTAATAGTTCCTTTAGCCGAAATATTTGCAGTTTCTTTCCAGAATGGATTTTTTTTTTTAATTTATCTACGCATAGGTTTATTTCTCCTATTAAATTTATTCAGTATACTTGAACTTAAAGATCAAAATCCACTTTATTTCTAAGAGTAATAATTTTGTTCCCAATATTGTTTAAAATGGCTGATGATAAGTGTTTTTCAATTTACTTCTTACACTTTTTTTTTTACAAGTCGGACGTCTCCTGATGACGTAACTTGTTGTGGTCTTGATAATGACAGGCGATTTTATTAATTTAGGAAGAAACTTTTCACCTCTTACCCCTTCCCCCCACCCTTTACCCTTTACCCCCACCCCTTACCCCTTCCCTCCATCCCTTACCCCTTACCCCTTCCCTCTATCCCTTACCCTTTACCCCCAGGAGAGATCTTTCCTTAGCTGAGTAAAGCCAGCCAAGAATAATAAGAAACTATTTAAATGACCAACACATTCATAGGGTAAAAAGTAAGGGTTTGCTCGCCAAGCTGTTCTCACATTTCAGTAAAAGAGGCTGAGTGGTCGAGCACAGCCTGAAAGTTTTGGTGTTTTCTGAAATTCAATATATATATATATGCCGTATATTTATTTGTCACTTTTTACTTTTCTGTTTAACACAATGTGCCATTTTTTTTTTGTGCTTAATCCAATAAGTACGCAAGAGTAAGTTCTTAAAAATGCATTTTGTCTTTTCAGGACGATAATGTCTTTTTATTTAATTCTTGTTATTTCATACACATTTTCCAGTCTGTGAGAAAATGTTCGCACCGGAAGAATTAGACAGATCGTACCTTAACCCTTTCACTACCAGAGAGCTCTTCTAACGTGAACAAAATCGTTAAGGTAGCGACAAAGATGTAAAATAAGGCTTCTTCTTCTCGAAATAATTATTATAGATGACATTTATGCAGGAAAACATATCTTCTTTAACCCTTTCCACAAGAAGCCTTTCCTTTGCTGAAGAAAATTGTCTGGTGGTAATAAGAACAAAACAAGTGACATCGTTCTAAAAGGGTCCATGGATTTTAATATAGGGTAATATTTATGCACGAAAGTACGTCTTCTACAATCACAACAAAATCCATTTCTAAGTGTTATTCCTAAATGAACTTCGTTTTTTGCAGGTGGAGGTGCAGACGTGACTCAAGACATCAACAAATCACCACCAGGAGCCATACAGAGTCAAGATATCCATGAGCTCCCACTAAAACGACGACTAGAAGCAAGACTGAAAATAATCCCGTCCTTGAAATCCTCCTAACTACTGACAGCACCGATAAATCCACCCTCCGGAATCTTCATTTGCCTGTCAGATGCGAGGCACTGAAATATCTACAATACGCTCCAAAACTCTGCACAGCACGGGGAAGAGCGAAAATATTCACTGCACAGTCAAAATATTTACATTCCATCTGGACTTCCACAGCACCAAACTCAGGAGCCACTCAAGTTAAACCTCGAAGGAAAGCTACTTCAAGACAACCTTCGCCACCTCTCCCCCACCCCTCTCCTTCAAGATTCTTCCTTCAATCACTCTCTCTTGATTCTTGGTGTGTGGGGAAAAAGTCAGTGCTTAAGGCTTTACATCTAACCTGTTGATTTCTCATGAATACTGATGACCAGTTTTATATGGAAAATATGAAGAAATGACTGTCTACTTTTTAGAAGATACCTGGTAACAGTGCAGCAGTCAGTATTATAGAGCTCATAGTCATTATGCTTATGAAAAACGATAGCGTTACCTGTAAAGTGCACAGCAAATAGAAGCAAGGGTATTTAATCTGTAGTGTAAAAGTGATACTTTACGCAGGACTTGACTAAATTTACAAGGATCAACGTGTATACATCCTACACATATGTTTTTCAGAGTATAACCTTAATTTTAGCTATGCATCGAAAATTATGAATCCGTGTATTCCTTTTAATGTGAAACAATTATGTTCCGCTGAAGCAAAGTGATTAAATACTATCTCAGCTTTTGTTGTCGCTGAAAATTAAGATGTTTTGGTATTTTTCTCCCGTTTGTATCAGAAGAAGAGAACTCACTTCAGTCAAAGTGATAAAAGCTGTTCGTGGGACAAGTGTTAATGAAGGATTGTGGAAAAAGTCGACTGTTTCCCCACGCACCCCGTCTTCACCTTTTCTCCCTCTCATTCCTCACTAACACCACAGTTAATGCTCTACATCTACCCTGTAGATCCGAATTTGTGAGATAATTGATAACAAATTCGGTTCTAGAGAGGTTTGTGTGGGGCATACATGGCAACCGTCTAACCAATCCTAGAAATTAAGGAACTAGGCTAAGGAATAATTTTACGATACTGTTTGTTAATCCCTTCACTCCGATGACGTGTTTACATAATTTACTGTTATTATTTCCGGATGTTTTCAATTTATCCAGAGAGATTTTCTTAAACATGGAGGAGATAATTATACATTTCACTACTGCCTTCACTATTAAAGGTCCCTTATGTGTTAAGTAAAAATTTTTGGTAGTGATCGGAGTTAAAAAAAAAAAAAAAAAAAACTATGTCATCGGATTGAAGGGCTCGAGGATGGCTTAACCCCTTCAGTCCCAGGAAGTAATTTCAGTTTCACACTTCCTAGTATCAGGCGATTTTTTTCAGCTTTGGTGGCACTTCTCTTTTATACCATCAGACGATTTTATTCAGCTTAGGAGTGACTTTTCGAACGAGAGGGGTTATGAAGCTTTCAATAACCTTTCACAATTAAAATTCCTTTCCCAGTAAGAACAAAATCGTCTGGAAGTAGCCTGAGTAAGAACGAAAAATAGGCCATCAGAGTGAAGGGGTTGTTAATTAGCTGTGCTGCATGTGTCATTAGGTTGGGTGATGGAGTACTGGGTTGTTAAATTGATGTCAAGTTTATGGTGTCAAATATACTAAGCGTCTAAGCATAAGCACATCATAATAGCTTCATTCAATAAGCACTGATTTTGAACAGCTTCTAAGTACAAAATTAAGTACATGTAACGAGTGGCTAACCAATATGAAAAGTCTATTATGGACATTAGCTACTTTGCACAGACAGAGGGGAAAGTTCGTCGACTATACTTCACCTTGAGCTCATTTTTCATCTGCGGGCATATATTCCAGACAAATACGTTTCTCTGCCCTTAGATGAGTCTCCTTGATATCAGGGGGTCCTGATACAAACAGCAAATATGCACAAAATAAGGGAATTTGAGTGAAGTGTATTGTTCAATAATATCGCCTAATATTTCAAAGGGTAAAAATGAAAGATTGTAAAGGTAGAGGCTTGATCGAGTTTACAGTCGAGATTAGAATTTCGCCTACTATTCCACTGCTTATTCTTCACTTTAGGGCATGTCTGTCAGTTTCCTCCCTGACGCATCATATCAAAAAGAGTTATTAATGGCCAGATATATATACGATGCCTCTCTCACCTTAGCAATGGGAAGTGAGAAATTGAAGAAATGAAATATTAGGCGAACTTTGTCCCTGGCTGAGCACTGTTTTCCCCATGCCTTCAACAACTACAAATTAAGGACCGTATTCTAAATGGCTCTGGAGATCTCGTAACATTTCTTCCTAAGCGATTTACTCTACACATTACACTTCGTTATCCTCTTGTACGTCATCGATGCAAAGTTATGTCGATATTAAAAAGATATAACACACAAGAGAATGGTAAAAGATAAGAAATAAAAGAAAGAGAAAAAAATAAAAATAATATGAAAGCTAAAGAACTGCATCTAGAGTCTGCTATACAACCTAAGATACAGCAAAGTTAGGTCTTAGTTCTCTATAAAGTGAGCAACATCGTAGGGCTATTAAGACTTCACGAAAGCATCCTTCTGGAAAATTTAATTCTTATGATAAAAGGCTAGAGACACTATTAGCTCTATCAGCCCGAGGTCATATTTCATCATTTTCTTCTTGGTATCTTAAGACGATTTCACTCTTTCTACTGGAGACGTCTTGTTAATATATATCTCAATGCTCCAGTTCAAAAAATCATTCCTATGCTATGAAAAAACTGACAGGATTGGAAAAACATAATAATTCTGGTACATCCTTTGGCTGAGGAGGTTAATGAGGGAATAATAAATTCAGGTTGTAATCAGCAAAGTCAATGATCACGGGAACGGGAATTATTTATATCATGCAGAACAGTCCTTTCCATAATACAGATATATTACATTTTCCATAAATTTATTTATGTTTACTGATGTACGTTTGCATTCTATATAGACAGTTATGGACATAGATATTAATACTTCATCACGATAAACAACGGGACAGTGAGCAATGATTTTCGAAACAGCGATAAGGTCCTCGGAAACCAGCAACCTTTCAGATCACTATGCCACAGCTTAATAAATGCTCGACAAAGAAGTAAAAAGATAATATTCTCCGCAATTATACACTACGTTTAGTTCATAATTAATTCCTATTGCTTTACTATATATGCTTCACTTACTACTACTACTACTACTACTATTCCTACGGCATAAAAATAATTTGTTGCACGCTTTTCATTGGATCAGTTGGTATACTCCTTTGAGTCAGAGGTCAGATTTACTCTATTCTTGCTCCTACTAGACAAATTTATTCAGCTTAGATATAGTCTTCTAGCAGTAAAGGGCTTGATGATGGCTTTATTTAACCCCTCCAGTTCGAAAAGATGCATTAATCGCCTGAAAATAGGAAAATTAAAAAACACGTCACTGAACTGCAGAGATTATTCATGACAAAATATTCCTCTCACACTCAATTCATCAGGTCATCTGGTTAATCTATGTTACCTGTTATAAGCCACAGAACTGCTTAGTAATAAAAATAACATTATGTACAATGAAGCATATTAGGTCGCGTCATTTACAAGAGGAAGCGCTTTGCAACATAATGCTACTCATATTGCACGTCAAAGCATCAACGTGGATTTAAGCCTAATTATCAGTACAGTAGAGGATCAGCTTAAAACAGTGTATGTTGGTTGTAATGTGTTTATGGGACTGATCATATATGCGTTTCAGTTCACATTCTGATGAGCATGGGGCCACAACAACAACATTAAATACTACATAATAATAATGATGAAGATGATGATACTACTACTACTACTACTGCTACTACTAATAATAATAATAATGACAACATGTAACCAGTTGGACAACAACAGCCTGAAAGTGATAACTAAAGCTGCAAGATATCCGCATAAAATCATTTTCACCAAATCAATGAAAAAACACCGAATATTATGTATTGTAAACAATGTCTTCCTTTTTGTACGTCCAGCAATTTGGGGAAAAAAAAAAAAAAAAAGGCGTATTGAGTTTCTTGGTGAATTAGTATCCCTTTCAGTGCCCTGGTCTTTTTTCCTTTTTCTTTTTTTTTCTTTTTTTTTTTTTTATAATCAGTAATTCATGCTTCCTTTAGAGAATATTTAAACAACGTATGAAAACTTCTCGTGCTGAAGTGGTTAATGAACACTGCATCTAACCCCTCCAGTTTCAGTACCTCTTAAGCTGAATAAAATCGTCTGGAGATAGCAAGACTAAGACAAAGCATACATCATCTTTGTCATAAGAACGACATGTAGGGTCCTGGTTGTATATTTATGTATGCTATTCCTTTTTTACACCTGCTTAGTCAACTGTACTTCTCATTTTCTTCTTGCCCTTTCCGGACGATTTTATTCACATCAAGAGAGACATTTGGAAATGGAGGGGTTAGATACAGCCTTCATTAACACCACTAACAGGATTCTCTCTGCCTCCTCCAGACGATTTTATTCAGCTCCACAGAGACTATTGGAACTGGAGGGGTTAGATACAGCCTTCATAAACCCCTTCACTATTTGGATTCTCTGTCAGCTAAATAAAATGATCTCGTAGCAGCAAAAATAAACTAAATATTTTGTCCTCAGGCTTAAGTGTAAAAATGTTCTTGTTGTAACCCCGTATGTACTGATATCGATGTTACTAGCATGTAAGCAAGCTAAATATTATATACTAAACATTAAAAAACACATGCACAATACTGAATTTATGCTGTTTATCCAATTTTTTCATGAGAAATTGTAATAAACGTAATTCTTTATCAGATATATCATGAAAACCATAAACATTTATATATATAAGTATCTGTAGTTAACGTGTGTAGTTTTCATTTATGTGGCTGTTCTGTGTGCATACTGCTTGCTAATTTCATGTAAACTACCATGTAAACAGTATACCAACAATATTGTATACTGTATATAGAGGTAAATATGCCTGGGAAACTATCATCATCATCATCATCATCATCATCATCTAGAGTCTGCCCAATCTATCTATTTACCCTATGCTTCTATCTATATATTGCCTGACGCTGCATTTGGTAAGAAGTGATAGTGACAAAAAGATCTTTAGACGTTGCTGTCCTTACTCATTAACGACCAATCTTTCCACAACACAGTCTCATCATACACCGCACTTTTATCTCTCCACCTCATCTTTGGTCTCTTTCTCCTCCTCCTCCTCCACCTCCTCCCAACCACTTCAATCTCAAATAATCCAGCGATATGACTAACCTCTCCCTGTGTTCTCCTCTCTCACCTACTGACTGTTAGGACTGTTACATCCCCGCTAAGCACAATTACCACCTTCAGTCTGTGTACAGTATATAGTTTAGAGTTTATTCTTGCAACACCAGAGTTTTTACACAGCTTTGGAGAGGCTTCTCGAACTGGAGGGGTTAGTGATAGCCTTTCTTAACCCCCTTCACTGCCAACTGCCTCCCCAAAACTTAAACAATCATCAGGGGGATAGCAAGAACAATACTGAAAAAGACGACATCTATATGACAGGATTGAATTTCATCCTTCCAACCTGTTCTCTGCTTACCTCCCCCTCTTACTCCAGCTTTGGGTTGTCACTCCCTAATAACTGTCAACTATTTTCATTTTCTTTGTAATACGTGACCCGCCCTTGCCCATCTCCTAAATTTCCACTTTCGTCTGTTACTCTGTCCAATTAAATGTTATCTTGTTCCCATACTCCAGCAATAACTGACAGAGAACGTTTCTTAGGTATATATGGCGCCTTTATTCACTGTGCACAGTTGTGAGGTTCGATTATATCTGTAGCGATGGAGATACAGTGGATATATAGGCAATTTTATTATGGGCCATCTACATACCATTTCCACTGAATCCTTCTTTCGCAGACAGTGAAATGATCTACTCTGAACTACAGTAATTCCTAAACTTTGGACTGGAGAATACTTATGTCAGCCTATCTGTCTATCTATCTATCTGTCTATCTATCTATCTATCTATTCATCTGTGTATAAAGTTGTACGTGTATACGGTTACTTGAACAATCAAAGCATGAATGGTTAAAAATAAAAATTATGACAGAGAATTATAATCCTCGGAGCCTGACATCTTTCTTACCAAACACTTAACACTCAGCGGCTGCCCCAAACAGTCAAGGGAACATTATAAATTAGAACTGAACTGAGAAATGGGTGAGGTGACAAAAAAGAACCATGGATGGGATGTGAGAAATCTGAAAACTGTTAGGTACTGAAGCATATTCTGTCAACCCTAAAGGTAAACAATATTAGAAAGATATACACATTGTAACTCATCATCGCCATCATCATCACCAGAATCATCATTTTCATCATCATTTCAACCTCTTTTCCAACGTAAAAGAGAGCGAGGTATGATCCAGAAACAGAGAAAGCATAAAAATAAGTAAACCATCAATCATTATGGCCTGTGAAATGAGCCATACATTCATTCATACATCATCGAAGCCTTCAAAATTGTAGCACTGCTTTACGGGCAGACATCAGCGCATTATCTATTTATTTATTTTTTATTCAGAAGGTTATGCAGGAGAAGTGAAACTAGGATTCTGAAAGAGTGAATGATGTGTGAATGATTTTGCAGCCTTTATCATCGGGTAGACAGTTGAAAGTCCCCCCTACCTCTCATTTTTGTACTTATCTTCTACGTTTCTTAACCCTACTTAACTCCACCTTTAAGTACTGCTGCTGCTTAAGATGATGATGATGATGATGATGACGATGATGATGATAATGATACTCAATTTTTCGGAAGCACCTCACACAAAAAATACCAAACAATGTAACATCAGAGTAGCAGCGATGAAAGTACTGATTTCACAGCTCATATGAAAGAATTTTATCCACGTCCTGGAAACTGTGTTTACTGAAGAGACACAACTAAACAGATTCTACATGTGGGTATTTCATGATTTTTTCCATTGATGAACCTGATCTCTTAAATTTTTTCCCTATTTTATCTTTACATCTCTGCAATATTGAATGCATCAAGGCTGATATTGTGTTACGTAGCGAAATGTTAAGATGTCAGATATTTGGAAGATTTCACCCCCTCCCTACCCCCCTTCCATCACCATCCACTACCCCCATACATTCCCCCATCCCAGTCCCCTCGCTCCTTCCATCTCCATCCCCATCTCCCCATCCCCCTCTCCCTCCATCATTCTTACCCCCTTACCTCCTTCCTTTTCCATTTTCATCACCCCCTTCCCTCCCTCTACCCCCATCCCTTACCCCCTCACCCTTACGCCTCACCATTCCCCCCTCCTCCCTCACCCCTCACCCCCATTGTATCTACGTGCCAGTAAAGCCCCATAAACCCGTATTTACTCAGCTTGTACACGGATTTTTTCAGTTCAGTAAAAAAGACGAAAAATGAGAAAAAATTACACGCTGCACCTGGCCTCTCAAACGGCACAGAGATAGTTATGCGTTTTAGTGCCATGGTTAATTAGCCGACGGGACGCATATTATAAAAAGGCCTCGCAGATTACACTCGAAAATGTAACAATTAAAAGAGTCAGTGAATCATTATGACGTTGTTTTTATTTACAAACTCGCAAGCGCTTACACACATACAGGGAAACAAACACGCAAACACACACAAACACACACACACACACACACACACACACACACACACACACACACACACGTATTTTAATTGTCTCCTAAAACACACACACACACACACACACACACACACACACACACACACACACACACACACACACATTCAATTTCTGCCCCTGCCTGGGTGTGCTAGGGGGACTAGTGGCTTCATTTAATTAAAGAGTGTGAATAAGCCCTCTCCCTTCCCCAGGTCCGTGTGTGTGTGTGTGTGTGTGTGTGTGTGTGTGTGTGTGTGTGTGTGTGTGTGTGTGTGTGTGTGTGTGTGTGTGTGTGTGTGTGTGTGTGTGTGTGTGTGTGTGTGTGTGTGTGTGTGTGTGTGTGTGTGTGTGTGTGTGTGTGTGTGTGTGTGTGTGTGTGTGTGTGTGTGTGTGTGTGTGTGTGTGTGTGTGTGTGTGTGTGTGTGTGTGTGTGTGTGTGTGTGTGTGTGTGTGTGTGTGTGTGTGTGTGTGTGTGTGTGTATCGATTTTCTAATGGCCTTTATTGAGGGGGTCGTGAGGTCCTGGCGTCGTCCCCTTGCTCTCTGTCTGTCTGAAGAGTCCGTAACCCCTATTCCTTGGCGACTTATTTTGCTTTACCTTAATATTCTATCGTCCCCTAGAATTATAATATTCAAGAGGATAATATGATGTATATGCGGAATAAATTGCTACGGAAGAGGTGTTACGAACGCTCTTGGTTCCGTGAAAATACGGTCATATTATTCGACTTTTCCCCTAGGTCTATCTGTTCCTGTTGCATTCTCTTGATCTATCTATCTTTGTAGCTGTCCTCTGTATTTGTCTATCTATCTATCTATGTATCTATCAGTCTTTGTTTCAACCCATTTCTGTAGTTAGTTATCTCTTTATCTATTTCTACAGATCTATTTATCTCAATAAGTCTGTCTTTGTACCTGTCTATCCCTGTACTTAACTTATCTTTGTACCGATCTCTGTATCTAGAAATCTATGGCTGCACTCGTCATCTTTATTGATCTCCTCCCGTCTCTCTCTCTCTCTCTCTCTCTCTCTCTCTCTCTCTCTCTCCGTGCAGGTCAGTCTCAGCAAGGGCCTTTTGTTTTTTTGCATCTTACTATGTCCTCTTCTGCGATACATAATCCTTCCAATATTGCCATCATCGCCATACCCTTCATAAATAACGTACAGAAGGATATTAATCAGCCATATCCAAAAATAAATCGCTAATGAAGAGATGGTGGAAAGCTGCCTTAACCAATGAGTATATATGACCCCAACTCCTTCAGTTGTAGAAGCCTCCTTTAAGCTGAATAAAATCGCCTGGAGATGGCAAGAACACTAACTATGCCTTGGGATTGAAGGGGTTATGGGGAGAGTGGAGATTTTTCTAACTCACCATAAAAGCGTCCTTCTTAGCTGAATAAAATCGTCTGGAAACAGCAAGAAACAGGAAGATACACTACCAACAGAATTTACTTCCGGCAAAGTGGGTTGGTGGAGGGTTGGTGCCCCTCTCCGTAAAACAAATAACTCAAAGTCAAATGGCCACCCCTTACGGGATTGTGGCATCTGGCAATAGATAGATAGATAGATAGAATATTCCACATCTGAGTCACTACAGATAATTCCTTCTCACCTGAACAAAATCGTCTGGGAAAGATAGTTCGCTGGCTACTAATTATTTCCGGCCACATTTCCACACCTGAGTCAGTAAAATATAACAGAGAGGAGATGAGGGGAAATGAGGTGGCTTTTTCCTCAAATACCCATCAATTAAAGTTAACTGGGATAATCATGACCAACTTCTGACCAATGCCTTAATTATGAGCCGAGTGAGTTAATTCTCTCTCTCTCTCTCTCTCTCTCTCTCTCTCTCTCTCTCTCTCTCTCTCTCTCTCTCTCTCTCTCTCTCTCTCTCTCTCCAATCATACGCCTCTCCGATGTTCGCAAATTACCGGCAATTCCGTCCATAAATTACTGTGGAAATGGGCTGCGTTTCTGAAACCTACCAGTCCCGGGTTCGACCTCGGTGTGAGCGTGCTGGGGGCTCGTTATCTTCACTTTGGGGTTAGTTAAGAGGATTGGTGCGCGATGGATTAGACACACACACACACACACACACACACACACACACACACACACACACACACACACACACATGCACATCAACAGTAGATGGAAGGTTTGTCGGGGTAGTTTTTTGAAGCCTCTGCTTGTTATGATTTCTCACAAATGAGTAAAATTTCCCGGTGTTTGTCTGAGTAAAACACCGAAAACGTCCGTGCTTGGCTACCCCCCTCCACACACACACACACACACACACACACACACACACACACACACACACACACACACACACACACACACCCACACACACACACACACACACACACACACACACACACACACACACACACACACACACACACACACACACACACACACACACACACACACACACACACACACACACACACACACACACACACACACACACACACACACACACACACACACACACACACACACACACACACACACACACACACACACACACACACACACACACACACACACACACACACACACACACACACACACACACACACACACACACACACACACACACACACACACACACACACACACACACATATATATGCACACCAACAGTAGACGGAAGGTTTGTCGGGGTAGTTTTTTTGAAGCCTCTGCTTGTTATGATTTCTCACAAATGAATAAAATCTCCCGGTGTTTGTCTGAGTAAAACACCGAAAACGTCCGTGCTTGGCTACCCCCCTCCAGATCAAGTAGGCCGAGGTGGACCGTCCTACGTCCATGGCAGTTTAGATGAGGGAGTGAAAAAAAAAAAAATCTCTGGGCACCTCTTACATGCGAATCGCGACACATTGCTGCTGCTGCTGTTGTTAATGTTGCTGCTGTTGTAGTTCTCGTTGTTGTTGCTGATGAGGTGGTTTCAAGCTAATCTGGACGTGAACCCTGTGGACTGAAGGCTGAATCTATCCATCTCTACCGTCCATCAATCATCCTTCTTTCGTGGGGACGCAGAGGAAGTTGAGAGACGTCTGTATATCCTGGCAGAGGAGCCGCCCTGTTATACTGATGCCACCACACGAAGGCATCCCTCTCCAGTGCCCAACTTCATATTACACGGCCTGAATGATGAGCGAACGGGCAGAACATACGAGACAATTGACTGGAAGAAACTATTATGGGGAAGCCATAAAATTCCTATAATTGTTGCACTTAATCACTGGAATTATCGAGTCGCTGGGATTCTTGTCTCTATAATTAAAACCGGCTCTAATAATGGCCCAAATTACTCACGAAAAGAGATAGTAATTCTGAGGATGATGTGTTACCTGTCTCAAGGCCATGAAAAATCTATTATTCTATTCACACGAACGCAAGACTATTATATTTGAAACGAAAAAGGAAAAAGACTAGTAATTTATTCCACCCGGCGTTAGACGATTTTATTCAGCCTAGAGGGAGTCATAGGAAGCTAAAGGTGCAAAATTCCGTTCAACAGTATTCTGCGTTACAATCTTAGCGAACAACCATGATACTCTGAACTGTCAAGATTAATTTGCGCATCCTTCCCCCCCCCCCTCTCTCTCTTTAACGTCCGTGCAAAATGAAGTCATATCCAATTATTTCAATTTCATGTTTGTTTATAAATTTTAGACAATCTCACGACACTAATTCCAGGAGACTAATTCGCCTTGTACACGCTAACCTCCCTTCCCCCTCCTTCCCTCCCCCTCCCTACCAACTCATATTTTCCATCCCCCTCCCTCATTTCCGTCTCTCTCTCTCTCTCTCTCTCTGCACTCCATTCCCTTTCCATCTTCTATTCCAACAAACCTCACACAAACTCTTCCAAACCCCTCCAACCCCAACCCCACTCCCTCTACTAGGCCTACTCCAGTCTCGTCCTCTCTAACATTCTCAACCCCACCAAAACCCCCTACAACCCCTTCAACCCCCTACCATCCCCCTCGAACCCCACACCAACCCATCCCGACAACCCCGGATCAATAAGTTTAATCTAGCTCAAACTGGCAGGACGGCGGGTGTGGCAGGTGACACACACACACACACACACACACACACACACACACACACACACACACACACACACACACACACACACACACACACACACACACACACACACACACACACACACACAGGGTGGTTACTGAAGCAGGGAGGAATGTAAATGCATATATGCATAAACAAATTAATGGCAAATATTAGTCGGTATACGCACATACACATACGAGGACGTACACATACACATACACACACACACACACACACACACACACAATTTTTTCACACGAGCAAAGTTGAATGGCGCCTACGTCTATGTATTTAAAAGAAAATTCTTTAAATAGACAAACATATGGAGTCTAATATGCAATTATCCAGAAAGTGAATATCCTGATTTTTTTTTTCTTTTACGTGTTGACGAAATAATTTCACTCCCGTACCGCAAAACGCTAAGGAAATCTAAATCAACGGGACGATCATATATAAAGCAGATATGGGTAAACCTAAGTCTGTCTGTCTGTTGGGGGCAATCGATCGGACTTGACGGAACAAGATATCCACCCACTCTCCAGCCCACTCTCCTTTTCTCCACCCCTCCCACACACCCCCAATCCCCCCCCCCTTCTATGCCCTTCTCTTCTAACCCTACCATCTCCATATTCAGGATAGGTTTGGCTGGGTGTCGCCTCGCGGGGACGACATCTCTATCAGCGTGATATAGATCTGCATTAATAAAGACACACAGCATCGGATATTCCTTACACTCACCTGACCCGACTCAGACCCTCGCTTGTGTGTTTGTGTGTGTGTTTGGCTCTAGTTTTCATCCCTAACACATATTTTTCTCTGTCTCTCTTGCTTCTGTTTCTTTTCCCCAACACACGTATTTCTTTGTCTGCAATTCTCTACCTCTCAAACGTAAGGACACACGGCATCGGCTGTGTCTCTTTCTCTGGCATTCGTATTTCAGGCTTCTTTCTCTTTAAAACACGTTATTTTTCTGTCGTTTCTGTCTTGGTGTCTCTCTCATTCTATCTCCAGCAAATTAATCGTTTTGTGCGTTTCTGTATCCGTCTAATTCATCTTTCAGCCCTTCTTCCTCCATCTCTCCCATATTCCTCCGATTTACCTTCCCATTACTCTCATTGCCACTGGGAGTCTGTGTTTGTTTGGGTCTCTTGCTTTCTCTAACATATTTTCCTGTATCACACTCTCTCTAGAACGTTTTATTTCTCGTTCTTACTTACGTGTTTCCATTTCTTTATCTCTCACGAACATACTTCTGACTTTCCTTTTCTTGTTTCAGTCTGTGTCTTTGTTGCTGCTTCTTGCTTTAGCCCCTTCACTATGATGGAGCTATATTTCAGTTTAATCTTCCTACCTTCAATTAATTTATATCAACACGGAAAGTTCCGCGTGTTCAAAGGGTTAATGGAAGATATATCAGGCCTCTCCAAAAAAAAAATTGTCAGGAGGTAGTAAGAATATTATTAAAATGACGTCACTGTCTTCAGATGTAGTTATATGTATTTAGTTTATCTGTGTTCGTGTATTCAGTCCTTTTTCTATTCGTCTATCCATCTATCTCCTTGTCTATCTGTCACGTGTCTACTGATTTATCTATCCTTTAATCTATCTGTTTGTCTGTTTCTTGATATGTTGGTCTATCTGTCTATTTACCTGCCTTCCATTAATATACAGTATCTACCTGTCTACGTGTCCCTCCATCCATCCACCTTCTTTGCCTACTTATTCATTCATCTACTGATTTATCTACCTACTGATTCATCTATCTACTATCCCTTTTCCTCCATATATGTGCTTGTCTATCTATCCGTCCATCTATCCTATCCGCAGAGAGGCATTTATCTACTTCCGGTAACCATGGCAACAGGAAGGGGAGCAACTACATATTCAGTTGCTCTCTTTCTCTCTACTTTAATCCCATTTTGCTCTTCCGCGCGCGCGCGCGCACACACACACACACACACACACACACACACACACACACACACACACACACACACACACACACACACACACACACCAAATACATAATGCTGGCCTACATAAGAAGATTTTAGTACAGGTGAGAAAAACCCAAGCAGTGCAAAGGTTAATGAACACCTGGAATCTGATTTAATAATTGATCAGCATGCCCGAGTGTTAAAAAATGATGCACCTCAAGTCTTGTGGGAGGAGAAGAATTGTCTCACAGTGGTTACAAGAATTCAGACTCCTCCTACACCACGTTCTCCTTCCCACACAAGCTTTTTCTCCCCCTCATCTCCCCACTCACACCCCTCCAAACACCACCTCTTCCCACCACGCCCCTCCTCCCACACTAACCCCTCCTTCCCCCTCCCTCTCCTACACCAACCTCCTCTCCCCCTACACACATCACCAACACGCCTCCCTCCCAGATAAACCTACACTCCCACCCCCCCACACATATACAAACACACATTATACCTCCCCCCACACTCATCCCTCCCCTCACCCGACAAACGCCCCTCCTCCTCCCCCTCCCACACCTCCCCTACACGTCCCTGTCTCAGCCTGATATACGAAGCACCCAGATTAGCATTTAACGCGCTGAACAACCTGGCCGAGATCGTAACTAAAAGAAAGGTAATCAACACGAGCGACAAGATAACGAAGCTGGAGATTTAGATGTCTGCTTGGTCCCCTGCCATTCCTCGTTTCCCCGTCTCTCTCCTCAACCCCTTCCTCTATCCACCCCCCTCTCCCATCTTCTCCTTATCCTTCCCACTATTCCTCCCCTCACTGTTCCCTCTACCCTGTCCATCTCCCTTCTTCTCTCTCCCTGTCTCGTTCCCGTCCCCTATCCTTTCCTTTCTTCTCTCTCCCTATCTCGTTCCTCTCCCCTATCCTTTCCCTCATTCCTCTCACTTTCGTCGTAACCCCCATCCTCCTACCTTCTTCCTCCTCCTCCTCCTCGTTCTCCTCCCCATCCCTTTTCTATCTTTTCGTTACTCTCCTTTTCCTTTTCCTTTCCTTCAATTCTCCCTCATTCTCAGTCCTTTCTTCCTCCCTCTCTTGTTCTTCTCCCTTACATCCTCTTCCTTTCCCCACCTATCCACTCATTCCAAGCCCCTTCATTTCCCCTCCTCGTCCTTTCCCTGTCCTTCCATTACTTCTTCCACTTTTCCCTCTCCTCGTATCCTCCCCTCCCCCATACCTCCCCTTTTCCCCATTCCGTTTTCCCCTCAGCTCAAATCTCCTCTTCCCCCCACCTTCCTCCTCTTCCCCTTTACTCTCCCCCTCGTCTTCCACCGCATTACCACTTCCTTCCCTCACCTGTCCCCTCTTTGTCGCCTTCATTCCCTTCTCTCTCATTCCCCTTTCCCCTCTCTCCCTTCCCCCTTTTCCTAGTCCCCCTCCCCATCAGATCTTGTCTCGGTGTTGATCTGAATGTTGTCCTAAGATGGTCCTGCTGGTATGGTCATTATGCAGTCAATAAGCTTGGCCACTGGGATCAGCTAGGGAGCGGCCAGGTATACTTGTACTATGGTTCTCTTTACCAGTGGGTCGTGGTTCTTTGATTCTCTTGGGTGGCGCTTCTCTCTCTTCTCTTCTCTTCTCTTCTCTCCTCTCTCTCTCTCTCTCTCTCTCTCTCTCTCTCTCTTAGATCACCAAATATTGTTGCTGTCACACTATTGCTGTGTCTCCCCTCGTTCATTCAGTACGTATATCGATGTCGCTAATACTCCCCTCCCCCCTCACTCTCTCCTTCCCTGCCTCTCCCTCCCTCCCTCTCTCTAACCACCCACCCTCCATCACTCCCGTATCTCCTCATCACAGGTGCTGATTTCACGACCAATAAAGGTGGTATCGGGACAGTTTTATACCTCTTTAATAAATCGCCGCCCACATACTTAACGCGCCCAAAAGAGTCGGAGTGGAGACAGCAGCCCCTACCCAGTATACAGATGAGACTGGGGACGCCCTTGCCTAAGTCGTGGGTCGCTCGTGGAATAATCAAGGAGACTCCGGGGCAGCATTATTGGGATTATTCATTAGTCTGGCCTGCTTATGGATGCAACAGAGACGGCCGAATAATCGCGAGTGTACAGGCGGAGACAAAAATTCGTGTAACATTTTTTTTTTATCGTCTCCTATGCTTCCCGCTTCTGAATTTCGACTAACATTTCACCTCTCCTGCTTTTCACTTTCAAAATTTAGACTGACATTTTTTTACGTCCTCTGCTTCTTACTTTTCATTGATGGCTAATATTCTTAAGTTTTGAGAGGCCTGGTAAGCTACACTGTCCACAGATGATTCTCTTTCATGAGCCTGGGAGGAAAGTGAGACATGCCTTAAGTGTGAAGCAGAAGTTGCGTAACAGGAGACGAGCTTTTGTGCCTCACTGTAAATATAATGTGTCTACAGAGGGGTCATAACGGGATGCCTTGACCCTTCACTGCATTGACGTTAATTTCTTTTTTTCTTTCACTGATGCCTCTAGACGGGAACGATTATAGTGAACTTAAAGGTTATGCACAAAGGCTGTTTTAAAAAATCCCTAAAGCTTACTACAACTGTCAATTATTAGCAAGGAGAGAGTGAAAAATGCGTCACCGGGCTGAAGGGGTCAACTTCTTCAATCGGATTAAGTGATTTTTAGTTTATTCTTGATAGGCATTTTTTTTTTTTTTTTTTTTTTTTGCATGGGAAAGGCATTTTGAATTGGATGGGTTAGATATAGCCTTCATAAACCCTGTCACTATTAAAAGTTGTAACTAAACTGAATAAAATCGTCTGGCAGCAACAAAAAAGAAGAAACAGAAAAAAGAAAAATGAAAACTGAAAATACGACCCAACGAAAATGGGCCACATGGATCGAAGGGGTTAATGTCACAGGGGCGAAAAGATTCCACGGGGCAAACATCTCGACACGGGAGATAATGAAGCTATTTGAGACATTTCACTATTAGCATCTCGGCGTCTCCAAACACGACAAAAACAGGAGCTCCCGATATGCGAACGCCGACGATAATCTTGTCTTACATAGCGACAAACCATCATCTCCATATCCAGCAGCGGGGACCAAGACAGTGCTAACCTTCAGGACTTCTTAACCCTGGGGACGCTTTCTTAGACTTTCTGGAGGGTGGTGTGAGTTGGAGAAAGGGCAGACTGATGGTGGAGGACAGGATGATTTGGAGGCGATCTGTTTGTGGTCACCCTCTTGGGCTTAAGTGGTGCATGAGTGAAGGTGGTGTTAGTTGGAGGAAGGGCAGATTGATGGTGCAGGAGAGGGGGATATGTAGGCTACCTGTTCGTGGCCCAGCCTTTACCACGGGATTAAGGCACCTGACTATATATAGATAAACAGACTGTTAGATGATGTATACAAGTTTGTCTGCTCATTCTTTTATTTTCAGTGATCCAGATGACAAACTGTTCATCACTGAAGTAGGATAAATATTTCAGTAGAAAAATAAGCCAATGCTAAATGACTTATGGTACTCTTTAACCGCCATTGACATTTCCTGTTATTTACCCTATTAGCAAAAATGTCAAAACTAAACAAGAATACATCACCACAAACCAAAATGATTCACTGTACTATTTAACTGCTATGGACATTTGTGTATCGTAAAAAGCGACTGAGCTCCTGCATGAATACACTCCCTGACTCTCATACAGCTCAGTCTTAAAGAGGGAACTACAGGACTATCGGCCTTAAGACATGTGGTGGTGGCGAGACGGTCCGGTGCTGTATTCATTGACCTTCTTGAGCCTTGATCGCGTTTAAGGTCATCTGCTTAAGTTTTAACTGAATTTCTCCATGTATCAAACACTTTGAAAGGAAACTAGAGCGTGAATTTGAGTTTATGAAATACCATATATCTAACTGATTCGTCCTACTAGCTTATATAAATGTCAAGGCGCCTCATTTATCGTCCGCGAAAATAAACTGGCTATGATTCTTTATAAAACCGAGTCCACAGGTGATCCCACAGCGCCCTAACCATCTACATACCTGTTCCTCGGGCAAGATGGACACGGCTGATCGTCTTTTTTTGGCTGTGGCTGTTTTGAGTGCTGTCATCTGGCTTGCTGTAAGTAGCTGTCGCTCTGTCAAAACACGTCAACTCGGAGGCCGCGGGGAGATGACAGCGGGGAGGTGATCAGGAATGCTGGGAGGGGAGGACCGTGAGAGGGATGGATGGATGGGAGGCTGGGGCATGAGAATGGAACTGGCTACTGAGGGAGAGGACGAGAGGATAGGGTGTTGAGGAGGACGAGAAAGGAAATGAGAGTGGAGGAGGAGGAGGGGGAGGAGGAGGAGGAGGAGGAAGGAAGGAAGGATGGAAGGGGGCAGAAAAGGAAGACCTCTAGAAAAAAAGGTAGGAAGAAAAGAAGGAGGGAAAGAAGGAGGGAAGAAGGAAGAAAAGGCAGGCCTCTAAAAGGAAAGTAGGAAGAACAGGAAGGCAGGAAAGAAGGTACGGAGGAAACAAAGAAAGAAGGAAGGGAGGAAGGAAACAAAGAAGGAAGGAAGGAGGGATGTAGAAAATGCAGACCTGTCCTTGAAAAAATCAATCAATAAATAAAATAAAAAGCAATCTCCATTTCCCATTTCAGAACGATTGCGGCTATTTATATCTTGTTACTGCCAGAAATTTCAATATGTTTATCAAGACTACTCAAAGAAACGGGGCTAAAACCGCAGAGGATTTTTAAAAAACGAAATTAAGTAGACAAGTGCCTAAAAGAGTAAAGTACGATTAAAGTGAAAAAAATATAAGAACTAAAAATAAATATCCCAGAAAATAATAAAGCAGCAAAAGATTTTTATAAAAGGTAATTAATTTTTTTACCTGGCATTAACGGGTGCAAGTCTTAAGGTGGTTCACACAGGATCAGAACCCGGGCACCAGAAATTCAGGGACGACAAACCAACCAACCACTGACTGACTTTATTTTATCCTTGCTGATGAAATTGTCACACACACACACACACACACACACACACACACACACACACACACACACACACACACACACACACACACACACACACACACACAAATCCAGGTGTACAGTTGCAGCTTCTTACTGATTATTTTTATTTTCATTATTATTATTATTATTATTATTATTATTATTATTATTATTATCATCATTATTACTATTATCAGTAAAAGGTGCTCACGTGAAAGGGTTGTGCGAGGAGCGGAGGCAGTTGCAAAGTCCTCATACATCTGTAAAGTATTGGAGGCAGTGCTCTTAGTACCCTTCTTGCTTCGTGCCTCCTCTCATTAGCCTGGACTGACGAAAAAGTCTACGGAATCACCACACCATGTTTCGTAGCCAAACATGAGCAAATTGCCATTTCAGTCCCTTTATTTTTTTTCTATTTTTTTCTTATTCTGTTTTTATTTGCAGATGGTTTTGTTCACACACACACACACACACACACACACACACACACACACACACACACACACACACACACACACACACACCTCCCCATCCCCGTCCCTCAACCCTATCCCTTTCCCCCATCTATCCCCCTATCCCTCCACCTCCCACACGTTCCTCTGACCGGTCGGAATTCGCCTGACATATGACCGGAGCGCAAATGTCACTCCCTACTGCCTGCTGATGCTTCCCTCCTGCTACCTGCCTGCTGATGCTACTCTCCTGCTACCTATTCATAAACTCTCCTCCCCTCAACCCCTTCAACTCGAGGACAGCTTCTCTGCTTCATTCTTACTCTATCCTGTTGATCATATTTAGATTTGTGATATAATTTATAGTGTAGATTAAGGTGTTTTTTTTTCAGACTCTTGTCGGTATTAGAAGTTACCTCAAAGTTTTAAAAATTTATATATTGTCTCAAGGAAGCTAAAAAAAATGAAAAATAAAAAAGATCATCAGGCTGAAGAGATTAAGTTGGCTATAACAATTTTGACTCAGGTACCAAACGCTGCACAGGTAAATCAAGGTGAACAAAAACGTAAAGAGAGAGAGAGAGAGAGAGAGAGAGAGAGAGAGACAGACAGACAGAGAGTGATAATTTACGATAACACTTAAAGGGCGACGTGTTAATTGTGTAAATTGGTTTGGATCTTGTCTACATATTTTCCTCTGATTGCCTAGTTTGTGTGTGTGTGTGTGTGTGTGTGTGTGTGTGTGTGTGTGTGTGTGTGTGTGTGTGTATGTGTGTTGGGGGTGTACAGTGGGGTCTAATGCGATTATGGAGATTTTATGGTAATACCGATAAAAGGAAGATATACTTGTTGAAGATGGTGGTGATTATGGTAATGGTGTGTGTGTGTGTGTGTGTGTGTGTGTGTGTGTGTGTGTGTGTGTGTGTGTGTGTGTGTGTGTGTGTGTGTGTGCTTGGAGATGACAGCGGGTGTGATGGAGACGGAGATGTTGATATATGTAACTATAAAGACATTCTCGCAACTGGCTCACAATTAATTCATTACTAGAGACTCAAATATTGACAAACAGTAGCCTGGCAGGTGATGATGATAATGATGATGATAAAGTTGATGATAATGATGAAAACGATGACAATGAGAATGACGATAAAGTTGACGATGAAAATGATGATAATGAAAATAATGCTGACGACACCGTGCTCTCACCTTGTTCTGCTAAATTATCCTGCAGCGGGACGCTACTACAGGTATCCACAACCCACCTGTAATAAGACTACTCAGAAGACCTAACACCTGGGCCTTGTGCTGTCAAATAAGAGGTGTGGACGAGGGACGCTGACCACTCTGTTATCAGCAGGGTGTGGGAGAGAAGTGAGAGTTTTGTGTGAGCCCGAAATAGAGTGATGAATAAAAACACGTCCACCTTAATTTTCTCTGTTTGTTCTCATCTGACGGAACTGGGCCACTCTCATAATCCGAATACAGTACCAAGTCGTAGTTGGATGAAATTCGATCAACCTTATTTATGGTGTAGGAATGATGCTCCTTCGTTGCTAGCCAAATCGACCCTTCATTCTGACTGCTCTTACATGAACTGAGCTAAAAGGGGTTGGCGATCACAGGTTGGAATAGGCACGTTATAATGGCCACAGGAGCTGAATGTAAACTTGATGGGAGTAGCAATGATGAATTCTTTGGAAGGCAGGAGTTTCCCTCAACTGAATATAAACGTCTGGAGGTAGTCATAAAATTATATGAGTAAAACCTTCCAATGAAAAAAAAAATGAAAAAAAAAAAAAAAAGTGGCGTCACAGATATTAACGTGACGAGTTGCAATGTTGTAATGAATAAGAAAGTGTTATGTGGTACGATGGGCGATTACGACGATTGTGGTGAGACAGAGAGGTGGTGAAGATGAAAGTGATGAGCGAGGAAGTACTGAGCAGTGTGGAGCAGTGTACCAACTGTGGAACTGAACTAGACGGCTGTGGCGAGGGAAGGTTAGTGATGAGAAGTACAAAGAGGTACAAAAGAAAGCAAACAGCAACAGATCTATTGTTCCTTCGGGGCTGGTTGTTACAGTGAAAACTATGACTATGAGAGAGAGAGAGAGAGAGAGAGAGAGAGAGAGAGAGAGAGAGAGAGAGAGAGAGAGAGGAGTTAGTGATGAGAGGAATTAGCGCATCACTCCCACATCACTGACACAATCGGCTCCACCCACCTTGTTCCCCATCCCTCCTCACGATAAGGGGGGGGGGGCTTACTCTCGCCTTCGTCACCAGAGGGTCTTTGGGGGGGAGGGAGGAAAGGGGGAGAGAGTGTGAGGAGACAGGGGGAGAGAAAGGAGGGGAAGAGAGAGGACAGAGAATAATAGGGGAAGAGCAGGGAAAGGGAGAGGGCAAGAAGGGAGATACAATAAAGGAAGAGGTTATAGTGACGGGAAGTGGAGAGGTAGGGGAAAAGGAAGAGGGAAGATGGGAAACGGTAGGGAGGCGGGAAGTTGCACGGGAGGATAGGTGTGGGGGACCAAAGGAAGCGAAGGAGTATATGGTGCCAAACGGAGTAAAAGAGGGCCAATAGGAGTTAAGGAGAGTGTGAGAGGGCAGAGAAGGGGAGCGGAAAGTAGAGGTGCACAAATAGAGGGGAGGAGGGGGGGTGGAGTAGAACTGGCAGAGGGATTATGGGGAAGGGGAAGAAATGCTAGCTAAAACAGAAGGAAACAGACTGGCATGAAAATAAAATGTTCAAAAGGGAGTGTAGGGTACAGGAGGGGGATGGGAAGGAGTAGTAGAGGACAAGCTGGAGACAGGAGAGGTGGGGAGGACATGGTAGGGGAGGGAAGTGTAAGAGAGGGAGAACGAAGAGAGAAAATTTGAGGGATGGAGAGAAGAGGGATAAAAGAAGGAGAGGGAAGGGATACGAGTCGGGAACGAAGAAAAAAGCTGGGAGAAGTATGTGGGGGCGAAAGAATACGGACGAGAGGAGGATACTGGGTGGAAGGAGGAGACTAGCAGGTGAGGAACGCAGGTGGGAAAAGGGGCAGGTAGGAGTAGAAGTGGAAGAAAGGGAAAGGTAAGGGGGGCGGTCTGGCAAAGGTTGGACTATGAGGCATGTTCAGTGGTCATGAGGTGGCAGCGGAGGAGGGAGACATGAAGCAGATGACAGAAAGGTCATGAGGGGGCAGGAGGGATGACCATGAGGTATGAAATGTGAAAATCATGAAGTGGGTAGGAAAAGTAAAAATCATGAAGTGGGAGGAAGAGAGATGACTCATGAGATGCCAGAAGGGGACAGGGGGTCGTAGGACAAGAGAAAATTATAAAGTAAGGGAAGGAGATCATGGGAAAAGAGGGTATGGGAAGGTTCATGATGCAGGAGTAAAGGGAGGTTGGGTCATGAGGCAAAAGGGATGTCATGAAGTAAGATGGAAGGATGTCGCGATGTAGCACGAAGAGTTAGGTGCCATGAGGTTAGAGGCAAGAGGAGTCATGATGTAAGAGGGTCATGAAATCAGAGGGAGGGGAGGGGGGAGATGGTCATGAGGTGGGTGAAGGTGGTCATCAATCAAGGGAGCTGGTGGTCAGTGTAACATGTCTCCTGCCCTGCTGATAACTAACCCCTCACCAATCCCCCCCCACACCCTCCCCTCCCCATTATCCCTACCCTCTATCCCCTCTTATCCCCTCTCTCCAGCCGCACCCCATTCCTCCTACCCATTTCCCCTCTCCTTCCCTCCATCCCTCATACCATCCTCACTCTGGTTTCCAACCTCCCAAATCCTTTCCCCTTTCCCCTCTGTTCACCCATATCCTCACTCCTCAATCCTCCCTGTTCCCCTTTCCTCCTCATCACCCTCCCCCTCCCCTCATTCTCCTATCCCCCTTGTTACTATCTCAACTACATCCTCCTCTCACCCCACTCTAACATGTCACCAATTTATTTTTAGATTTATAATTCACACACACACACACACACACACACACACACACACACACACACACACACACACACACACACACACACACTAGAAATAGTACAAGACGACGTTTGAGATTTATTTGGCAATCAACAGAGTTAGAGAGAGAGAGAGAGAGAGAGAGAGAGAGAGAAACACCATCCATTACAAGACATCTTCCTGACTAAAAAGACAAAAGAAAACACACCCAAATATTCCCATACATCTTTCCCTCACCCCCCCAAAAAAAAAAAAAACAGGGGAGACAATTATAAAGAGTCTTAATCTATCCACATGCAAGTCTCCCAGGCAGCTAATTATACGGAGAATATCGTGTAATTGGATATTTTCAGTATAATATTAATTCTAGTTTCAGTATATAATATCTGATGGCTATATTAGTAAAGACATGGGTATACACAAGTAGTCTTAGGCACAGAGGATGCTTAAAAAGATTTGTGAATACAGAAGGAAGAGTGATGGATGAGAAGAAGCCGGAAGGATGACCATGTATGAAAAATATATGCAAGTTGTATCTATCTACCTATCTACCAACCTATCTATCTACTATCTTTCTATCTACTGCATATAGTCCACATGTATCAGATTATGTGCTACAAGGATGATGGATGAAACTAAGCCATATGGATGACCGTGGAAAACAATATAAATCATCTATACCTCTATCTGTCTGTCTATCTATTTAGCTATCTGTCTATCTTCATCTGTCTGTTACTTTACCTATCTATTTCTCGACGACTCATCCTGTGAAAAATGGTACCAGTAGCCATAAAAAGATCTCCACATAATACACCCAGCTTTATTCAATGTGTGTGTGTGTGTGTGTGTGTGTGTGTGTGTGTGTGTGTGTAATTTTCAGTCCAGGTATTTTATTCTTGTCACTGTCGAGCCTTCATTAATCTCTCTAGAATTTAATTATGTGGGGAAATGTTGCAGTGTCCCTCTTACAACCTATTATTTCAACTATTTTCTTCTACTACCTTGGAACTATAATCTGTTCACTTTAACCTGGCCCAAAACTTCCATCTCTTCCTTTTGCAAGCTATTATTTAAGCAGCTACACAAGAATATGTCTACTCTAAATTTTTCATAAAACTATCATCTCTAATATTGCAATCTATTGTCATTTTAGCTGTTTTCTTAATCTATACAAAAAACTACACTCTTTCTACTTTAACCTGGCCTAAAATTTCCATCTCTCTATCTTTCACAGCCTATGATTTCAGATTTTTTTTTCTACTCCATTGGAACTATATTCTGTTTAATTTAACTTGGTCTAAAACTCCATCCTGAATCCTGAAATCTGAGCAATATAACAAGAGATTAATACTGTAATACGATACTATTTACAAAGATGTGCTTGGAAAGGATGTAGAGCCGTAGTATCGCCTTATTCTGCTACTGAGCTCCAGGAAATAAACTCGAAAATGACGAAAACCAGAAGATTAAGATGACTGAACAATAACCATAACTTTTCAATACGATCACCTTCTTTATTTGCTTCTTGTTATAAACACACGATTTTATTCAATGACAAATTTGTTAATAAAGGGGTTAATGAATGGTATACCTAACTCCTTTATTCTGATGCCCATAAAGCTGAATAAAACTGTATGATGGTAGCAATAAATATACGTCATTGGAGTGAAGGGTTTAAAGCACACGCCATAACAATGCACATAAACTAGAGACTGCATCACATAACTCAGGAACAATTACGTTTAGGTAAATATTGAAACATTGCTGCATAAACACACGCGCAGAATATTTCCAAACACACACACACACACACACACATATTCACCCTTCACAAGCACACTCAACCCCTCTCTCCCAAAACACCCATCCATCCCTTACACAACCACATACCCTAAACACACACACACACACACACACACACACACACACACACACACACACACACACACACACACACACACACGCAAACACAAACACAAACACAGGGGAAATCCCGTAAGCGTGTTGTGTGAGGTCCGTGTGAGCTGAGCCGCTGTAATAATGTGGGGGGGGGAGTGGGGGTGGCGAGTGGGGGGGCGAGTGGGGAGGGGGAGCCATAAAGGAGGGGGAGGGGGCGATGAAGGAGGTGGACTGGGAGCGATGGGGGAGGGGGGAAGGGGAGCGATGAGGGAGGGGGGAGCGTTGAGGGAGGGGAGAGAGCGGGGGAAGAGGAGGGGAGTGTGGCTGGGGGAAGGAAAAGAGGGATATGAGGTGGAATGGGAGACGGGGAGGGGAAGCTGGTGGAGGGGGTGGAAGGTGACAAGAGTGGAAGAACGGGAAGTGGAGAGAGGAGGGGAGATATGGGGGGAAGAAGGGAAGGGGGGGAGAGGATGGTGTGAGGGGCAGGGGGAGGATGATGGAGGGGGTAGGATGGGGAAGGGGAATATGAGAAGCAAGGGAGGGTGATGGAGGGGGTAGGATGGGGATGGGCAATGTGAGAAGCAAGAGAGTGCAATGGAGGGGATGAGAGAGAAAGAGAAAGAGAGAGAGAGAGAGAGAGAGAGAGAATTATCAGGATTATATTATCAAGTAAAAATATGGAAGGAAAAATGAAGAAAGGAAAAAAACTAACACAAGAAAAAAAGACGGGAAAAGAAAGGAGGTAAATGGAAGCGATATGTAAGAGGAAAGGAAAATGAGAATGGGAAGGAAAGTAGGAAGGACAGGAGGTATACGAGGGAAGGGGAGGGGGAGGTAAAGTAGGAAAAGGAACAGTTGTGGGTGGGAAGGAGGGAGAGGGAAGGGGAGGGTGCGGGAATGAGAGGGAAGGGGAGGGTGCGGGAATGAGAGAGAAGGGCTGGGGAGAGGAGTGAGAGGGGATGGAATGGGAGGGGAAGGAAGAGGAGGGAGGGAAGAGGAGGAGATGAGGGGTGGTGGGGTGGGACAAGTGGGAGAATGGGTACAGGAATGGAAACTATGATAAGGGAGAAAGAGAAAATTGGGTGCGGAATGCTTTAAATATATAAAACAATTAACTTAAGGAGAAAGGAGATGAAGGAAAGAGCAAGGGAGGAGGAAATACGAAGGAAAGGACGGAAGAAAAAGGAAGGAACGAAACAAGGAAGGAAGGAAAGAAGGAAGGAAAAGTGGAAGGGATCAGCTGAATATAATGTATAAGGAAAATGGGATGACTATGAAAGGATGGGAAAAAGAAGGATCGAAAAACAGAAGAAATTGGGATACGTGTGTGTGTGTGTGTGTGTGTGTGAGAGAGAGAGAGAGAGAGAGAGAGAGAGAGAGAGAGAGAGAGAGAGAGAGAGAGAGAGAGAGGGGGTAGCTTGGGGGAAGGAGGGAGGGGGAGGGGAATGAAGGTAATGAGAAAATGGGAAGTTGTGTGAGTGACGGGGGTGGGGAGGAAGGGAGGGGAGGTGTTGAGTGAGAGAGAGAGAGAGAGAGAGAGAGAGAGAGAGAGAGAGAGAGAGAGGTGAAGCTGAGAGAATAGGCAGTAGAAAGAGATAAAGGAGGAAAATAAAGTAATCCAGTGAGAGAGAGAGAGAGAGAGAGAGAAGACGTGCAAAGAAAACACGGCGAAACTGATAAAGGTGAAATAAAGAAAACCAGAGAGAGAGAGAGAGAGAGAGAGAGAGAGAGAGAGAGAGAGAGAGAGAATCATCCTACCACCGCCACCCTCCCGGACACACTATTAATCACGCCAATCAGCTGCTAGCGTCTGCGAAAAGAGGTGCCAGATACTCCCATATGCTCTCCCCATCCCTTAACCTTACCCTCCATAATGATTTACTTTGTTTACTTTAACTTGACCTAAAACTGCCACCTCCATATCTCAAATACTCAGCGGTAACAGTGGATTAATATTAAAATGCTAGCCTCGTGGAAGAGTTTTACGATGGATTCAGAGTCGCAAGATAATGTTGTCTTTTTCTGTCACTGTACTACATGAAATCAGCTGCAAAGGGACTTAAATCTGG
>NC_137019.1:13616139-13671139 GCF_032717465.1 Coenobita brevimanus
GGTACACTACAATAACACTTGAAAATAACTCCGTAAATAACTTTCTTTCACTTTTTCATATTTCTCTTTGATTCCTTTTGTTTAACATTCAGTACAATCCAACAACCTAATTTTGTTCATTATTTTTTTTTCTTTACCTACCATCCTCTTCAATTTCCTGACCAAACTTGACTCCCATTTTTGCATTTACATTCTTTATATATCACTCAGTACAGTCAAACATTAGAATTTTACTGATTTCATTTTCATTTACTTCATTTACCATTCAAACCTCAAAATTCTAGAGAACAGTGTTACAGAGGACCACTGAGGGATGACTACAAAATACAGGTTAGCTTCAAAACGAAAATACAAGAATACATACAGGTGTTTCAACTCCACAAAAAAAATTATACTCCTCTGTTTCCTGTACTTCACAGCTAATTTTTTTTTTTTCACAACTACAAATGTTTTCCGAAATTTTCTTCTACTCCACAGCAAAAAAAAAAAAAAAAAAAAAAAAAAAAATGCTTTTTTTCCCCCCTCTCTACTCCGAAAGTAATATTTTTTTGCCTTTTTCTGCCTTCCACAACAATAATTTTTTCCCCTTTCTTTTACTCCACAACTTCAATGTTTTCTGACTTTTAATTTACTCCAGAACTACAAATGTATCTTTTTTTTATCTCTGCTACACAATAAAAAGCCTTTCCCGTTTTTTCTCTCCATTAATGATTCCTCCTTCTTTACTCTGTCATTACATGCAATAACAATCAGAGACATGGCGCATCCTTCATCATCTCCAAGGTCTTTTTCATTTCACAGGAACCTATAATTTTCCCTTCCATCTTCCCAACACCAACTTCCAGCATCACACAAAAAAGTACCATCTCGTTTTTCACTCATCACCGACACATAACTTCCCATTTTCCAGCTACTTTTGATGCTAAAATTTCTCTCTTTATTCCTTTTCTTCCTTTATTCTTTTCATTGCCAACTCCAAGACCAAGTACACCACCACCACCCACCACCACCACCAAAATCTATCCTTTCCTAATCTCCAGTTCTCACCATCACCAAGACCTTCCCTCTTATATTCACCAGCTTTCATATCACCACCACCTTTATCACCAAAACCTACCCTTTCAAAATGACAAGTTCTCACTATCACCACCAACACCTACACCACCATCAAGACCTATTCTCTTATATTCACCAAGGCTAAAATCTTCCCTCCCCCTTCCTTCCTTTCACCATCATCACCAACAATGCCCCCACGAACAACATCTCCACATATACAGCAACCACTAGCAACAACAAAAAATCTACCATATCCTCAACCACTACTACTACCACCGCCAACGTCAGCCACCACCACCCTACTGTAGATCTCCCTTTCCATCTCCCTTTCCCTTTCCCACATTCCTACCAACAGCACAACCTCTCCTCCTTCACCATCACCGCCACAACAGACCTCACTTTCCCCCAACAGCTACCATCACCATCACCAAAAATCTCGCTTTCCTTTCTCCTTCCACTAACACCACAAGCACTACAAGCACCACCACCACACCTACCATCACCACAACTGAAAATCTCTCTGTTCTTATCTTTCCACCACCACCACCACCACCACCACCACCACACCTTCCCTTTAGTACCACACCTACCATCACCACAACCACAAATCTTTTCCCATTCTACCACCACTAGTACCATCACCAAAACTTACTCTCATTCTAAAAGCACCACCAACTCCATCTTTCCAATAACACCAAAGCTATCTACCACCAAAAACATCCCTTTCCCTGTTCCTTTCCACCAACAAATACCCACACCCCACCATCATCACCTATCCCTCGTCCTCAAACAACACCACCACAAAAACCACAAAACTACCACCACCACCAATATCTTAATTTCTTTTCCCTCTCCACCACTACCATCACCACCACCAAAACCCATCCTCCCTCAGCACCCACCACCACAACCAACATCAACACCACCAAATATCACTGTTCCTTTCCTCATACAAACTCTACTACTACTACTACTACTACTACTACTATCACCACCACCATCAAAATATTCTTCCATCAACCAACCAGCGCTCACCACCATCTCTACCAAATACCCCTCCCCCCCTCTCTATTTCTCTCTCTCTCTCTCTCTCTCTCTCTCTCTCTCTCTCTCTCTCATTCTCTCCAACTGAAGCAGGCGGGGGGTGAGGGGAAAGAAAAGATGAGGAAAGGAGAAGCGGGAAGCAGAGAGCGTGGGGAGGAAAGCCAAGAAAAAGAAGGGAAGGAAACAAGAAAGAGAGAGAGAGAGAGAGAGAGAGAGAGAGAGGAAAAGAAAGAAAGAAAGAAGGAAGAAGGAGGAGGACGCTAGAGGGGAAAGAATGGAGGTAAGGAGGGGGAATGAGGAGGAGAAGGAGGGGGAATGAGGAGGAGAAGGAGGGGTGTTTCTTGACGGCGGGTTCCGGGGTGTCCATCTGCCAGCCCGGTGATGGATGGTGTGCGAAAAATTGTTCCCTGTTTACCGTAGGATCACGTTGCCTGAGAGAGAGAGAGAGAGAGAGAGAGAGAGAGAGAGAGAGAGAGAGAGAGAGAGAGAGAGAGAGAGAGAGAGAGAGAGAGAGATTCATAAAAATACAAAATACACCAATAAACAATGATTAAGTATATACCAATGCCATTTTACAACAGCTCACCTAATACAAGCAATTTATCTACTTATCCATCTATCTATCTACCTACTAACTTACCTGTATTTGTACATCTACTTATCTTCTCTCTATATTTTTTCCGTTTTGGGGGGTCGTGAAAATAGCTGAAGAAATTGGGAAGGTAATAAACTAATACTGGCTATTCTTTAACGCCACATGAATAATCTATCTATCTATCAATCTATCAATCAATCAGTCTATCTATCTATCTATCTATCTACCTATCTACCTATCTGTCTGTCTGTTTATCTATCTACAGTATCACCATCATACTAGCCATATATGAGCGTACATATAATATCGTCAAATATAGAACGATGTCACGTGCAAAAGACCCTAATAATAATCTGAGGTGGGAGGAAGAGTAAAGTGAATATTACATCACTAGACTGAAGGGGTTAAAAGTAAGATAATAGTATGAAAGTAAGATAGTAATTAACGACTAACCCTCTTTATTAACGACCTGCGTAAACACCTGGTGAATAAAGCATTAAGGTGATTATAAACATCTAATTAGCAACCAAAAGAAACACCCCGTCATCGAAACTGCACCTGTTAATGAGCATCAGTGACGTCTGTGCACATCTGATTATGGAGGCATCAAATGAGCTCTCCACGCCACCGAATATATAAATGGAGATCAATGAACACGTCAGCAGAATATGATCACAAAGTTGCATACATTACTAGGCATCAATGACATCGGTGGGCATCTGATTTTAGAGACATCAAGTGAGTTCTCCAAAACATCACAGTAGAATTAGGCATCAGTGAAGAAGTCAGCGAATTAAGAACATGTAGTTAGAAAGAGTAAGTGATTTACCCACATAAGAAGGCGAACAGGACAAAAATGAAAACTAAATCAAAAACAGTGAAGTGATCTCGCCAAATATAAGACATTTATTTTAATTATGAACAACTACACGTCAGCGGGGAGAAGTGAAAAGGATCAGAACCAACAAAAATAATGGACAAAATAGACTGCAGATTACGAACATGATAATTAACCTCTCAAACACACTAAATTATTTATTTTTGTGCTTATTCAGCTTAAAAGAGGCTTTGCGAATTGGAAGGGTTATCACTAGCCTTCACTAACTTTTTCACATCAAAAGTCCTTGCTGCAGTTGAATAAAATTGTCAGAAGGATGCAAGAATGAAAGAAAGGAATAACTCTCTCCCTCAGAACCGAGAGAGAGAGAGAGAAAAAAAAGCACTCCATAGAACTGCATATTCCACTTGACTTCAGCCACAAGTAGACAGAGAATTAAGAATATTTTCATTAACCCTTTCAAAGTACACTGGCTGTAAATTAGATCAGAAGACCCAGAGTGGAAATTGAACAGACTGTGTGATTATGAAGAAGTTTTGTTAGGGTGGGAGGCTTGTGTGAAAATAAGTTACTATAATAAGGAAATGGGTTATGAAATGATGATGATGATGATGATGATGATGGTGATGATGATGATAAAGAAGAAAAAGATAATTATGATGGCGATGCTACTTCTGCTGATGACGATTATGATTTAAAATTAGGAGCAACAGATGTATGCAGGTATGTGTACGTATCCACCCTCCACCGGACTCAACCCTCCCACAACTACGCTCTGGAAACATTTCAATTAAGCCGGCGCAGGGGTGATACACAGCTCGTAATTAGCCTTCATTGTTCCCAGCCTCGGCCCTCCAGATGTTTAATGATAGCCGGCCCCCTCAGCTCCCAGGGCGTCCATCGGGTGTCCGCGCCGGAGATAAGGTCCGTTTGTCCCGTTCCGTGCCCAAAAATGCGAGATAAATCCGGGCAGGCGAAGGCAAATGGGAGAAACGTTTAGTACACTTTAAGTCCGATTCAAACTAACTCATATTTACGTCCGCCTCTGAAGGAACGTGATCGTCTGTGCGTCTTGCAGGTCAGGTATAGGTTAATAAATATTCTTATGCGCTTAATCTCCTCATACTTCGACGTATTTGTTCAGGGAAAAGAAATAAACATGATATTCACCTTCTCCATCCCGAATGAGAGCTGTGTGTCCGCGTCTATGCGTTAATATAGTAGGCTAAAGATCAGACTTAAAAATATAATACTCGTAAAATAATCATAAAAACATACATCAGTGCTTCAGAAATACTAAAACATGTGCATTATAATGAAGCGGGAACGCAGTAGCCTACAAATTTAAGCACAGGCCAGCCAGTAGGTGTGTCGATGTGTAAGGGCCTTCAGCAGCGTCACAGCATCCTTCAGAGCCAAATGATTGGTGATCCATCTCCGGAGGCGTGGATCCATGTAAAAGAAGAGTTTATCAAGGATGGCCTGATTCATACGGTATGCGGAAAAAAAAAAAAAAATTAGTTTTCTGGTGATTTTTTTTTTTTTTTTTTTTTTTTGGTGAGGGAAGATAAAGCTTTAAGATAAAAGCAATCTTACACAAAACTTACCGTAAATCAAAGAAATTCAAGATAGTCCGCATTATAGTCTAACTAACGCGAAACTATTTTATTAAGCTAAGAGTGAGTCACACGAGCCCAAAGGTGATAAAAATAGGAAAACATTACAAGAAGCCGCCTCTCGACTAGCACCTACTGAAACCAGAAGCTAGCTAGCCTACTCGCTTTCGTCGCCTTCTGCTAGACCAGAGACGTAGTTGCAAGAACGAAAGAGACAGAATGTGTTGTGGAAAGTCGTCGTCCAGGTTTGTTTATTCTTCCATAATATCAGTCTGAGATCTAAGTATACGCAGTCCACTATAATTTATCCTAATACTGCTGCGTCCCCATCATGAATGCTGAAAGTTAACCAGAGACTAACATTTAACCATGATGCCAGTAACGAGTGAGTGGTCTGGAAAAGACATGGGACATGAGAAACGTTTGTGATACGAGAAACGATTGGATTATGAGAAGTACCTTATAGGCAAAACGTCTTGGAAAAAAAAAAAAAAAAAAAAAAGCTTCGGGATAAGAGAGAAATTTGGGATATCAGAAACGTTTGGGATATGATGAATACGCAAGAAAAGGGTGACAAACAGGAGAAAAGTCAGGAATAAGGATCTTTCCCCATCTCCTTCTCCCCCTCCTCCTCCTCCTGTCTCTATTTTCCCCCTCTTTCATTCCTACCTTCCACATTCCCCTCCATATACTCCTCCTCTCCCATTTTCTCCTTTTCTCCCCATATCCTCCCCCCTCTCTTCCACCTTTTACCTCCTTCTCCTCCTCCACTCTCCTACTTTTCTTATTTTATCTCTATCCCCTTCATTTTTCTCCATATCCTCCTCCTCTTCTATCCCAAACCTCCTCCTCCTCTATCCATATAATCTTTTATGCTTTTCCTTATTCTCATCCATATCCCTTTTCTCTCCCCATATCTCTCTCCTCCTCTCCCCATATGCCTCTCCTCCCCCTCCCTCACCCCTCTGGCTAGCGGACAGAGGCTGTGAATGTCGCTCGGCGCTTGGGCCGGGACCAAAGGGTTGTGCTACCTTAAGATTAATGATTCTTCACTCCCATGACCAGATACACAAGGGGCCCACCACTCCTCACCCTCACCTCCCTAAAAACCACCACAATGGCACCGATAAACAAGGGTGAATTTTCCCTACCAGCCAGATAAGAGGGTTAATGCCCAGCTGGACACTTCCCAAGAACTCAAGCTACTGCCAAACTTCGTATAATTAATGATTTGTGGGTTTCTGAGTCTTTGTCAATATGCACACAATATGACAAAGGGCGAGCCTGCCTGCTACACCAGCCGGCCTCCACTCCATCCCTGCTAGCCTTATGTGGCCTGCGATTTGGAGCACCCCAACACCCCATTGCATCCCACCACAACACGCCCCACCCCAGCACCCCAGCATCCCCTTCTAAAACTCAGCAAACCCAGACACAACACCCTGCCTCTCCTCGCCTCGCTCTCTCCTCTTACTACCAGCCTACCTACTGTTGCTTCTCCCATAGGTGCTGTTTTCTTGATGCTGACAAGCCGATATAGCTTGGGTAAGTTTACTGTTAACTACATATATATATATATATATATATATATATATATATATATATATATATATATATATATATATATATATATATATATATATAATCTCAACAAAATCACTGCGAGATATCGCCAATAAGTAAAGTCGTCTTGTGGTATGCAAGAAACACGCATAGGCCGCCTCGTCTTCTCAACACCAGGGACGTTTATGGTGAGTGGATAATGATACTGGCAGAGTCCACTTGCCGGCAGCCTACTATTAATCCAGAGACTCACCTCCACCCGATAACACGATAACACGTAGACAGGTTTCACACACAACAACACATCACTCTGGAAATCCATCAACTCCTTTGCTTATCCACTAACTTTTTTTAAGCACCAACCCTTCTTTTGGCAATCCACCGACATCTCTAGCAATCCACCAACTTTTCCTTGGAATCCCTCAACATATCCTTGCATCCACCATGAGTTCTTGCAATTTATCAACTTTTCATTGTAATTCATAAAACATTCATGGTGATTTCCTCTCCCCGAAGTCTGGATGCTTCACTACTAAATACCATTCCCAAGCTGAATACACTTTACTAAGCAAGACTAAAACAAGGAGGACGTTAACTTGCTAAAATGGGCAATCCTGTGACTCATCTCCGCCCATAACACGATAACACAGGACAGGTTTCTCATATCACACCAAGAATTCCATCATACTTTTTAGAATCACTTTCTTCCGAGATTGGCTGCAAAGTGAAATTACGAAGAGACGAGAGATGAGCACATCATTTAAGTTTAGCTGACGACAATATATCAGTAGGAAAATATGGAACATTAGTAATAATCACACCAGTCTATGCGTACATGTTTGTGAGTGTGTGTGTGTGTGTGTGTGTGTGTGTGTGTGTGTGTGTGTGTGTGTGTGAGAGAGAGAGAGAGAGAGAGAGAGTATGTATGTCTGTAATTATGCATAGCCGAAGTAAGGCTTAAACCAGCCATGTCAATCATCAGATAACTGGCGGTAAACATGCATGACAAAAACATTTACCACATTACTCTGTTGACAGCTCCTCATGGGCCAAAAAAATAAAAATAAAGTAAATAAATAAATAAATAAATAGGGTCCTAGAAATCTCACTAAAGACGATTTTTTTCCAGGACTTCAACCTCTTCCCTGCGAGATCTTCCCTAAGCTGAACGAAATCGTCTTGACATAGGAATAATGAAATACGAAAGACGTCATTGAGCTGAAGAGGTTTATGGGGACTGCTGATAACCTCTTCATTACGGGGAGTTACTTGTAAGCTGAAAAAAGTCTGGTCGTAGCAAGAGAGAGAGAGAGAGAGAGAGAGAGAATAAAATAAAAGAGCAGAAAAGAAAAAAGGTCATCATACTGATATGGTTAATGAAAAAAGCTGTCTTCCCCAAGATGAGTAAATCTATCAAACAGTATCATCATCATCATCATCATCATTACCATCATCCCAACCCTAATTTCCACCTAAAATGATGTTGGAAGGTACGATCCTGAAATAAAGAATATAAAAATTAAAGACCAATTATACAGTAAGTCCAGTGAAAATGACAACAAAATCATTCACAATACCCTCACCACCTCACAAGCAAAATCGTAGGAACATTTTTAAATTACACATGTGCTACCTACTATATACTTCTCAGATAGTAAAATCCATCCAGCACAAATTAGAAAAATATATATCTGATCCTTGTCATATGCATTTTCGTATATATCCATCTATTACCATCCTTTATCTGTTCCTTAGCTCCCTCTACTTTATTACCTCGCTTTCTTACACGTATTTACCACATCGATCCACCTTCTCCTTGGACTTCCACGCATTCTCCCACTTTCAACTTTCAGACTCCTTTACACAACCGTTTCGCAACCGTCTATACCTGCATACACTGAAACACATAATGCTTCTCAGTCTACCACGTTCTTCAAAGGATCGAATCTATCTTTGAGTTTACTCTTGGGTTTACGATCCTCCTCTCCACTTCTTTCTTACTAGTTTAATTCTGCTTATTGTATGGTGTGGCTATATTTTCCCGTATATTAATGCCATTCCGTCGATATAAACAAAATACGGTATTCACATATCATATAGAAGAATATTATTAACTTTTTGACTGTGGCGGGCTTTTCTGATATGTACAAGGGCGTCAGACGTTAACTGGAATGAAATAAAAAGATCTTAATTCTAGACCAAAGCGTCAGTTTACACAGTTTTAACAGATTAGTCCTATGTTTCCTTTGGACGAGGTACAATCGACTCTCACCAAAAGCAGGTAGTTCACAACTAAATTACTAAGGTGTATACATGAAAAATAAATCGCAAAGGAAAGGGTGCTAAGGGAGACTCCTAAGCCAGGGAGAACACGGGTCCTTATCTCACCTCTACCCAGGACAGCGGCAGAGACAGTACACATCAATTTGCCGGCCTCGTCAACACAGGTGAGAACAGAGCTCCCCCCACCCTCTCTCTCTCTCTCACACACATACACACACACACAACCCTCCCACACAACCCCACACCCACAACGCCCCCACCTCTCAACACACACACACGTACACATGGGGCGCTGCGACATACACACCAGCCCCGTCCCTACACATACAGAAGCCTCGTAAATAACACAGAGACGACAGCAGAGGATAATAAGTCTGATGGATGCCGGACACTGGCGATAATGGTGGAACAACACGAGGCTGAAATGATGAAGTGCCCCCTGTGAGATAAAACAAAGCGATAACCCGATAGAGAGAGAGAGAGAGAGAGAGAGAGAGAGAGAGAGAGAGAGAGAGAGAGAGAGAGAATAGCAGTGTATGATAAGCAAGGAGTATAGGTATTATCTAAAACTAAATAAAATCGTAATGAAGTCTAAAGAGAAAATGAGAAAAAAAAGTAGTGTGCTTGGCGAGAAGTGAAGGTGCTATGAGAGGTTAAAAAATTGGTAGAGTGTGTGATAAGGGATGAGTGTAGGTGTTATCATGGTGTTGGTGACTTGCAGGTTGTGGGTGTTGGTGAGGCGGGTGTGTTGGTGCTGCCTCACCTGTTGTACTGTCCAGGTAAGTGGGTGGGGAGAGGGGGGGGGAAGGAAGAGGAGGGAAATGATGGCAGAGAGGTGGAGGTTATAAATGGATGGTCAGGCCAGAAAGGGATATGGTAAAACACACACACACACATCAGAGCACACGCCGCTAGCATAATACATATTCTGTCGTTCCTTCTCGCTCTCCGTCATAATTACACGTTCGTAAAAAAGACATGTTTCTCCACCTCTCTCTCTCTCTCTCTCTCTCACACACACACACACACACACACAATGAAATGCACTGATACCTTATACATTCATACATCATACAAGCGTTCAGAATCCAGGCTTCGTTGCACTGACAAACTCATATTTACACAATTATATCATCACCATCATAATAGTATCGAGCTACCAAGTTTGCACGTAAGAAACTGGATAGCATACGATCCAGAAACAAGGAAACAAAGCATACAAGTAGAAGAACTATCGCGTGTATGCCTAGTGAAATGGGCCACACAACCAAAGTCATCATCATCATCATCATCATCTTTTTTTCCTAGCTAAGGATGTGGTGAGGAATGAACAAAGCCAAAACAAAGGCAAAAACAAATTCCAGAGCCGCGTCACCATAATCCATAGAGATGTTATTCCAGTGCCCAGGCCGTCGCGCCCCCCAAGGCTGTTCCAGATTTCCAGGATTCCGGAAGTTCCGTCACGTCCGGCAGGCTGTATTGGTCCGATCCGGCGGGAGGGCCAATTAGGGTGCCAGACAGGGCCAAGGGGGTGCTGGAGAGAGAGAAATAGATGTGGGGGAGGGGAGAGGGATGAGGGAGAGGACCAAGACAGGAGGGGAAGCTGGAGAGAGACAAGAGGGTGTGGGGGAGGGGAGTGGTGTGTGAGGGAGGGGAGAGGGATGTGGGCGAGGGGAGAGGGGTGTAGGGAAGAGGAGAGGACTGTGGGAGAGGTCCAAGAGAGGGGGGATTCTAGAGAAAGAGGGCATGGGGGAGGGGAATGGTGTGTGGGGAAGGGGAGAGAGCTGTGGGAGAGGGCCAGGAATTGGAGGGAATGATGGAGAGGGGCGAGAGGCTGTGGGATATGGCTAAGAAGGGGATCTAGAATTAGGATGACGAGAGTGGGAGGGTTAGACGGAAAGGGTATGAGTGGAAATGGATGTAAGAGTGAGCCACGTAGGAGGACTTAGAAGAGAAGGAAAATGCATAAAAGGTCCAAAAAAGAGCAACGAAGGAGAAGGGAAAAGGGTATGGGAGAAAACTTATGGGAATGGGTGGTGGGAGAGCCAGGTGTAGTCTGGGTACCTTCGAGAGAGGTCAAGGGAGAAGGAGGTAAGGGGATATGAGAGGGGGGAGATACAAGGTGGGGGGGAGGTGGTTTCGAGAGAGGGCCGTTGGGGGTGCCAGCTCTCCGTAATATGGGTGTAATTGAAGCTGACTGTAGCGCCCCCGAGGTGATCGTCAGTGCTGCCCCCTCTAGGGTTTAGGGAGGGAAGGGGATGAGGGAAGGAGAGGTCAGGTGAAGGTAAGAGGAAGGAGCGTTTGGTGAATGTGAGAAGACTGGAGAGGTGAGACTAAGAGAAAGAGGTGTTCAGCGAAAGTGCTAGGAGGGAGTGAGAGAAGTGAGATTTGGAAGAGACGGAATTGGGAGAATGTGAGAGGCAGGGAGAGGTGAGAGTGAGAGGAAGAGTTAGGGGAGAATGACAAAATGGGAAAAACGAGGGTGGTAGGAAGAGAAGTTCAGTGAAAGTGAAAGGATGGGAGAGGCGAGACTGAGAAAACGTGGAATCTGGTGAATGTCAGAGGGAAGGAATCAGGCGAATGTGAGATGGTGAAGGGTGACAGTGTGAGAGGATGTGAGAAGGGAGAAGAAAGAGATTATGTGATGGTGAGGGGGCGGGGTTGGTGATAGTAAGAAAGTGAAGGAAGGATAGGTGAATGAGAGAAATTGCAAGAGGTGAGATACTGAGATGCCAGGTGAATGTGAGAGGAAACAGAGCTAGGAGGTGAGAGGATGAAGAGGAGTGTTAGGTTAAATTGATAGGGTGGGAGAGCTGAAGATGAGTGAAGGAGGAGGAGGAATTAAGGTAAAATAAATGGGTGATGGGGAAGAACAGAGGAAGGAGGGAGGGTGGGAATGATGGGAGTGAGACAGAAATCATTGGGTGAAAGTGTGGGATAGGGTAGGGTAAGATGAGAGGGAGATTAGTGAATATGAGGGTAGAATAGGTGGTGATAGGAAAAAAAAATTAAAAGAGGATAGAAGGGTAATACAGGTGGTGATAGGAGGATAAATTAAAAGAGGGTAAGAGAGGCTTAGTGAAGGTGAAAGGGTGTGATAGTGAAAATATTACGATTCTAATGAATGAGGCAGAATGGAGGGACTACCTAGGTAAAGAAAGGGGAGGAGGGGAATAGAAAAAATGGAGGTATGGAGGTACTGAAGAGGAGACAGGTTTGAGAAAGGTGAAACGGTGTAATAGTAATAGTATTAAAGACCAAATGAAGGAGAGTTGAGAGTTAAAAGGCAAATTTAGAAGGAAGGAACAAAGAAACGATTAAGATAAAGGTGACGAAGGTTAGAGTCATGGCTGTGGATTATGAGGAAGCTGAGGAAATGCAGGCATAATAAACTTTCTACCTCTCTACCTGCATCGCAATTCACAAGGTAAAGGGATGTAACACTTGCTTGATTATCTTTTAAAAGAAAGCTTGAAATGTCGCTTCACACCGCCATTAATCCCGACCTACATTGTCCATCATCATAGGTGTACTTGCTGTCTCTTCCCCACCATCCCAGTCTGTCCCATTCATTCTTGTCTCCCCAGCCCACTAAATATCACGACTCCCTCTAACCCTGACCCCACGCATCCCATCTATCTCACTTATGATAACCTTAACGAAGAGCAGGAAGTGATCTACACGAATAAACTTACATCGTTCCGTTCATTATTTGCTGATCTGCAAAGCACGGTGGATACCGTTTCATATATGCAGCCCGACACACCAACTCACCCCTGCCCCCCAGGCCTTTTCGTCCATACTCGTGCGACGCAAGTATGTGGTCAAAAAAAGCTCTTGTTCTTCCCTCCCCGAAACTCTGACATCCGTCCCCTCTCCCTCCCGCCCTCCCACTCAGCTACCTCACTCCCCCCAAACTGCTCCCAGCTAAGAACACAACGCTAATATTTACCCTTAAAGAGGATGGCATGAGACAGTGTATGATGGATGGGGGGCGAGGGGGGAGGTCTTGGCTTTCACTGCTGGCCCGGCGTTACAAATTGCCGTGGAAGGGCCCGAGTCCAGTGGATGATTGAAGAGGAGGGCCTAGTTTGCCTCCCAGGTCACTCCCGACACACTTCTTCCTGGCTCACACCTCTCTCTCCTACATATTTCTAGCTCACATCTCCCTCTTGCTTATAATCTGGTCTATTGTGTGTTCTACCAAATTATTCTCATTTGATATCTACTTATTTTTTAGCCTAGTATGTTCACTATTAATCTATTCTCAGCTATTTTCCTTCTTCTGTTTTCTGTTATCTCTGCTACTTTCCCTACCTAAGTTGTTCCGAGTCTATACCCAGGCCATAATCTGTCTTATTTTATTCCCAGCACATTATTAGTTTGCCATCAGTTCACCTCCAATCTACTACCAGGTAACTCCTAATTAACGTGTATATAATCATACTATATTCGTGTAACTTTATATCTGTTATTATTAATCTATTTATATGTTTATTACAATGGTTCAACCCATCAAGGCAATCCACCTGACGTATGTGTTACTAGGGGGTGCGCCATTTGTGTAATTTTTATTATGTAAACCTTACACAATAAAATTTGTAAATCAATCAATCCTAATTAACACCTCGTTCCCAGCACACGTAATCTTCACTGAACCTTCATGCACTGTGGTCTTATTTCTAGCCCTTTCCTAATTCGTTGTTATGTGATTCCCAGTTCATTTTAACTGCCTCAAAGCTACTCCTACTCTACTCAATGCTTAATCTTTAGTTAATCCCAGCTCTTCCCAAGTCAACCCTAGCCTATTCCTAGCCTTTTCCTTTTCTACCAGCAGTTCATTCTCAGCTATTTCTGACTAGTTTCCAACCTCTCCATAGCTTCCTCGATGTTTTATCTCTACATATGGGATGATTCAGGTACGTCTTGTTAACTTCTCGAACCATTTACAGCTCACATCCACTGGTCATTAAGATCGCCTATTGCTGGCTCACTATCTAATCCATCCTCTTTCTCAATTCCTTATCAGCTCACTTCGTCCAACAGTTCCTGTTAGGTTTTACCCAACTCTCACTTAGCTCCCCCTCCTACTTCCCTCTCACCCCGCACCTCTTTGCACTCCCATTCATTAAAATCTCTCAGTTTTCTACAAGTTCTCCCTCATTCTCATTTAACTTCTCATTGAACAGTTCTCTCCCTCAGTTCTCCTTCACTGACTTCTCCCATTCTCTCACTTTAACTTATAGTAACTCTCCTCCACTCTCTCCCAGGAACTTTCCCCTCCCACCTCTCCTTCATTTAAACGTTCCTCTCCCCCAGACACTCTCCTTCTCCCTCACCCGGCATCTCCCTTACCACAAGGCTCTCCCTCAATCAAAAATCGTCCCCTCCACTCGTCCAGTTCTCCCTTTTCCTTACCCTTACTCATTTCACCATCATACCCATTACTCAATAACTCTGGCTCACTCTTGCCCGCCTTCTCTCCTCATTCATTTCACCTTATCCATCTCTCCCTCACCCAGCATCTCTCTCTCTCTCTCTCTCTCTCTCTCTCTCTCGCTCTCTCTCTCCAGGCTCCCAGGGGTCCAATTCAGGTATACCCCTGTGATGGATACACTACCTCTGTTTTACCCACCATAAATACTGCCTTTTTTTTTTTTTTTTTTCTTCTTTCCATGTTCTTTTTTCAAGTATTCACTTCGATATAGATAGCAGCATATTTCTGCCTGGATATATATTTCTTTTCTTTCTATTTGCTTTAGAGGCGTCACCATACTTTTTTATTTTTGCGTATTCAGATGAAGAAAAAGGCCATTCACGTAGTCTGGCTAAGGAATTTTGTGAGTTATAAACTCTGGGGCTAACCTTCCGTCACTAAAATATGAAGATAATATTTTTTAACCATCGCGAGTGACCTGAACAAAATAGTCCAGCAACATCATCATCATCATCATAATCATCATCATCATCATCTTCCTAAAATAATTTATGTGGGTTGAAATTTTAACCAGAGATATTAGCTCATGAAACTGAAAATGCACATGTATTAAATATCCATAGAAATGTCATGTCATGGAGAAACTGTGTGTGTTTGGGAGGGGTAAAAAGGGCAGCTTAAGGCGTGTTCCTGCACTAATGTGTGTGTGTCAGTAACAGCTACTTAACGAACCATAAAATCGTGGGTTAGCCCTTAGCTGACACTCTATGATAGAGTGGGGGTTGGGGGCAGTAGCTGGGGGAAGGGAGGCGGAGGAGAAGGGGGAGGGGGATGGGAATAAGGAGGGAGGAGAGTGGAAGAGAGAGATGAAGGTGGAGTCACTAGATAAATCTGGTTCTCTGTCTAACATTACTCTTGCTTTTTAATTCCCTCAGCTTTTCATCTTGGTTCTCATTCTTTCTTCTCGCTGACACCTCATCTTCTCTCTCTCTCTCAAGGTATTACTGACATTCTTTCTAATTCTGCAGTTCTTTTCTATAATCCCATCTTCATTAGTTTATCATGCTGGATGTAATTTGTCACCTCAGAACTCTTATTCTCCATTGAACCGTCCCTGTTTTTAGTATCTTCCACTTTCATAATTTTCTTCTTTACAGCTTCCATTGTCTCACCAAATTCACATTGCAAAACCTTATAACCAGAACAGATTTTTTAAATATTTCTCAAGATCTTCAGGTTTTTCTGAATTTTTTCATACCCCGACTGCAAGTTCAAGTGCAACTCTTTTCCAGCTTTCTCATCAATCTTTAGTGACTACATCTGTTGGAGGTTTCCTTCGCGCTTAATATGATACCAGATCTGGCAGATTTCCCAATTTAAAGCAGTATCATTATCCACCAAAAGTGCATCACATTTACCTCAAAGTTCCCTCCTTATTGATGTTGCCGTCATTGCTAAATTCACCCCCCCCCACTTCCTACTCCGTCCCTTTGATGATCAATTGGTTTATCTGACAAACTTCCCACTGAATATCAAAAACAACATTGCTTGATGCACTCTCTGGATTTGAAAGATATGCGCTAACTCAAGTTTCAAACCTTAATGTGTTTATATGCAATAATAACCTTCAAAAACGAGGACAGTTTAAGAGCACAAGAGACCATGTTCACCACACGCAAACTTTTGTCAAAGTTTGACATTGCCTTGTGATTTTGACCATTAACTTATTGTTTTAAAGTACTCGTATATATACCGTAGTACGTTTCATCATGGGTTGCCTCTTTACCTTTCCACCAAATGTGGCTACAATCGGGTGAAAATTCTTGGTGTTATCTGATGCCCAGAACGATTGTCATGGAAGGAAATGGACTTTGAAATTACTCTGTGACTCTGACCTTTTACGTGTTGTTTAAAAAACGATCCTGACCTTCAATTTATTGTTATTAAATATACCGGTAGCAGGTATCGTCATGGGCTGCCCCTCATTCTTCCTTCCACATTTGGTTAAAGTCGGATAAAAATCCTTTGAAATACCTCATGTCCAGATTGATTCACGCGGCAGGAAGGCCCGTGAGAATCGTTCCGGAAATTTGATAATACTAAGTAAGTCATGGTTTTCTGATAAATATATATCCTGCCAGACTTTTATCTTATCTGTATATCTCCTTAAACACCTTTTTTTTTCCCTTCATATTTATATTTTCCTCTTATTTTCTGTGCTACATTTGTTTCGGCGGCAAAGGAAAGAGAGTGGGGGAGAAAGGGCCCTCTATTGATAAACTGGCATGAAACTAAGCAGCACAAAAATATCACACACACACACACACACACACACACACACACACACACACACACACACACACAGCAGTACAAAGAAAAACGAGTAAAATAGCAGTAAAGCAATACCAAGAGCAATAAAAGAGAAGGCATAAGAATAGCAATGGCAGTAGGGAAATAACAACGATGAACTCAGCAGAATCTGAACAAAAAGCAGATACACTTACAACAAAGAACAGCACATGTAAACCAGGGATCATGCATATATTAATGAATATAAATTATAATGCTAGTGCTGCCAAATGCATACAAAAGGCAACACCACCATCACCACCACCATTAGTACTACTACTACTACTACTACTACTACTACTGCTACCACTACTACTGCTACTACTACTACTACTGCTGCTGTTGCTGTTGCTGCTGCTGTAACAATAAAGTGTAACCTCCATCCATCTGGACCTGTAGTATGGGGGACCTGTGGGAGCCAGGGAACCCCCCGTCTGAGCTTGGCCTCCCACTAGTTCCCCACTTGAATTTTCGGATTATTTTAATATATGGACAGTGAGCAGCGTTTGTATCCCCCCCAATATATATATATATATATATATATATATATATATATATATATATATATATATATATATATATATATGGCTTAGCTCCACCTTGGCCCGCCATTCATCGAGACTGGCTACTTCTATGACAACATTCCCCTCCTCCCTCCACCACCACCACCACCATCACCACACAGCCTCTCATCACTCTCACCGTTCCCCCTTCATTCCTGTCACCTTCATTTAACTATTATGAATCAGCCCCGGATGTGAGACTGATGGAGGGAGGGTAAGGAGGACAGACAACGTTTCCGCCAGCAATTGCACATTTCCGTCGACAAATTTACCTGTCGTGAGGGCCGGGGTGAATCGATTAATTACCTCACTCACCTGATCTTCACCTTGATACGGGAACCTGATATGACGTAGGGAGGATTAGGGTTGAGAGAGAGAGAGAGAGAGAGAGAGAGAGAGAGAGAGAGAGAGAGAGACAGAGACAGAGACAGAGACAGAGACTTTTGAGGGGAAAAAACTTCTGGAAGCAAAAAATATTGAAGAAATTATACAAAGGAATGATAAAAAGCAAAAGAGAGTAGGAAATGAAAGACAGATTGCGGAAAGCAGAGGACGAGTGAAGTGAAGCGAGAGAGGAGAAAGAATGATGGGAGAAAAGAAATAGTGAAAGGGACAAAGGAAAAATGGAAGCAGAAAATTTATCAGGCAAAACGAGCTGTAAATAAATAAATGAATTCCGCAAGTGGAAGAGGAAGTGAGTTAAGAGAGGAGGAAGAAAAGAAAATGAGGCGAGAAATGAAATGATGGAATGGAAAAGACAAAATATGGAGAGGAGAATGATACAGGAAATAAAAAGAGAAGGGAAATGGAAGTATAGAAATAAGATAAACGTTGGAAGGGATTAGGAAAAAAAAACAAGGAAGGAAAAGAAGCAGAACATAAAAAGAAGAGAGAGAAATGAAGAAAGGAAGATGCAGATGGACATGAGAGATTTAGGAAGAAATGGAAAGTAGAAAAAGTGAAAAAAAGCTCAAACGTAGAGCTAGAAAGAGATTTGTAGATAGAAAGATTGCAGGAAGTGGAAGGAAGAGGAATAAAGTTGAATACAGTTAGGTGTAATGAAAGGGAGTGGAGTGGTTTTGAAGGGAGATGAGTGGAGTGGAAAGAAAAGGAGTGGAGAAGAACAGAAGGAAGTGGAATGGGAGGGAAAGGAGTGGAGTGGAAGAGTGAGAAATGGATTTGAAGGGAAAGGAGTGAAGAGGAAGAGATAGAAGTGGAGTGAGTGGGAGAAGAAGGACGTAAAATGAATGAGGGAGGTACAGGCAATGGAATCTAGTCCTACGATTAGGAGAGTGGACTGAAATTGGAACGTCTTTCTCACTCTCTCTCTCTCTCTCAACTCCTCAACACACACAGCCAGGACGGCACAGCACACACGTAGGATCAGTAGTGTTAGCATGCAGGGCCAGTCAGGCAGCAAGGCACACTGCTCCAAACCCTAATCTACTCCAGTGCATGTGCGGCCAGGCTCGTTAACATGCACTTACATCTCATACATTCCCCCAGGCATACACAGCCGCCCTCATGTATATTTAACATTTAGTTTTTAATTCTTTTGGCCTCTAAGACGACTTATTTCGATTTTACCTAACTCCTTCAGACCGGTAAATTATTCTGTATTTTATTCTTGCTAACTCCAGATGATTTGCTTCACCTTAAAACGCTTGGAATATCAGGGGGTTAGATGTTGCCTTTTTTAACCCGCTTACGTGTAAAACCTCGCACTAAAGCTGAATAAAATCGCCCGTCGGTAGCAAGAGTGATGGATAAGTGATGGGGTTTACACAATAATGACCCTTAGTGGTGAAGGAGTTAACCCATTTTAGTCAGAGATTTTGATACCTATTTTATTCTCCCTATTTCCTAACGCGCCTTTTTTTTTTTCATGGGAGAGAAATTTAGAAGTGAGAGGGATAGAAATAAAAAAAACTTCATTTCCCTTTTCACTGCCTTCATTTCCCTTAATACAACCTTCATTTCCCTTTTATCACCTTCATATCCTTTTTCACTACCTTTATTTCCTTTCTTATTACCTTCATTTCCCTTAATACTACCTTCATTTCCCTTTTCACTATCTTCATTTCCTTCTTCCTACCGTCATTTCCTTTTCCTCGACCTTCATTCCCTTTTGGCTACCTTCATTTCCCCTTTTCCGATCTGCATTTCCCTGTTTACTACCTTCATTTCCCATTCTACTATCTTCATTTCCCTTTTGACTATCAGGGAGCTCTCTCAGACTGAATAAAACATCTGACAGCAACAGCAAGGCCACACTTCAAAAATACGTCGTTTATAGGTGCTAAGGAAGGCTGTCTAACCCCTCCAACTCCAAAAGTCTTCCCCACGCTTATTAAAATCATCAGGAGTCACCAAAGATATTTTCAAATGATAGCGTTTTCACTAGGAATGGATGGAACGGGGTAACAGCGAATAGGTCAGAGAGGAAAGAGATGGGAGAGCCTTTTGTCATGAAGTGGACTGGCTCAGATTGATGATGATGATGATTTGCTGTGAAGAGGTTAACAGGAACACTGAGCATTTGGAGTCAAGAAACTGGAAGGCGTGAATGTTGAGGGAATGGAGATGTGACCTGTTCTTGCTGGGCACTCAATTAACAGATCTCTTTCATTAATTTTTTCCTCTTCTGGATGTCTCTCGTATCCCACCTCACTCATTACAGTGCAAGCCAAGATGATGATGATGATGATGATGATGATGATTTTGCAGTAACGGCTGTTTCATTACTACACGTATTATATAGTATGGTAATATTATTTGCTTCAAGATTTATGACTCCTATGAACAAACGTAAAAAGCAAACAAGGAAATTTATTATCTTTATAGCCTGCATTAATGAGAGAGAGAGAGAGAGAGAGAGAGAGAGAGAGAGAGAGAGAGAGAGAGAGAGAGAGAGTCACATTTCCCCTGGATGAACTCTGGGAATGGGCGTCTGGGAAGAAGTATAAATAAGACTGCAGGCCTCCCAGTTTCTTCTTCCTCCTCCTCCTCCTTCCCCTCCTTCTTCTCCTCCTCCTCCTCTTCTTCTTCTTCTTCTTCTTCCTCCTCCTCCTCCTCCTCTTCTTCTTCTTCTTCTTCCTCCTCCTCCTCCTCGTCAGGGTCATAAAGGGACGCCATTGACCTCGGGTACGTGACACCAACTCTAAACAGGTCCCTGGTGACCCCGATTGACCTCCATACTCCCTCCCCCTCCCCATCAAGCTCCCTTACCCCTCCCTCTCAAGCTCCCTCACCCCCTCAGTCTCCCTAATCCCTCCTCTGAAGCTCCCTCACCTCCCTCACTCTCTTCAAGCTCCCTCCCAGCTTTGTTCATCCTTCCTTCACCAACCATCCCCTCCTTCTTTCCATGTCTCCCTTCTCATCTCCCTCATCCTTATATACCCCCTCTCTGTCTCACTACCTCTCTCCCCCTCCTTACCCTACCAATGTTTTACCTTACCTCCCTCACCTCCATCCCCCTATCACTTCCATCACTCCCATTTTATCTCTTCCTCACTTCCCCCCAATCTACCTTACCCTACCCCACCCTCTTTCCCATATTCCTCACCCTCTCTTTTCCCTCTTCTGCCACCCTATTTCACCATCCACACCTCTTCTCTCCCTCACCTCTTTCTCCCTCACCCCTCACCTCCACCACTCTCCCTCTTTCACCCCCTACCCCCTTACTGCATCCCTCCCTACCTTTATTTACCAATACTTCACCGTTTCACCTCCCTCACCTTTTCTCCCCTTACCTCCTTCACCCTCATTCCCCCTCACCCTTCACTCCCATTCCACCCTCCTCACTACCTGGGCCGCTCGTGCACTCACCAATGTGCTAATGAGGATTTAATGGGGGAGGAAGCAGGTGGGTGAGTAGGGTGGTAGGTGGGTTAATGGGTGGATGGGTGGGTAGGCGCGTAGGTAAGTGGATGGGAAGTGGGTGGATGGCAGGTATTATGGATAGATGGGCGGATGAATAGGGAACTGGGTGGACGAGTGGATGGATGAATGAATAGATGGATAGGACAGTGGGTGGAAGGGTGGCGGATGGTTGGGTGGATTAGAGAGTGCGTGGATAGGTACCGAGAGAGATGAATGGGACCAAGGTGTGAAAATAGGTGGGAAGGTAAGATAATTAGAGATGACTGGAGTTGGAGAAAGTGGAGCATAAGTTCGGAGAAAAGTATGTGGATGGGAAAAGGCTGGGGAGGTATAGAAGTGGAAAGAACGGGTGGATGAGAAAGAGTGACGAGATAGGGAATTATGCAGAGACGAGAAACAGAGGAGGATGAAGTAATGTGGAAGACTGTAAACGAGGAGATAAGAGGAGGCTGGAGAGATGTGGAAGTAAGTGATGAGGATAAATAGGTGCATGAGTGGGATAGATGAGTGGGTGGAGAGGGGCTTGGTATGTGTCTCTAAGGGAAGACACACATACCAAGCCCCTTTCAACTTTGGAAAATTAGCCAACAGAAGAAAATGACAAACAGAAGAAGCAAAATAAAACCCGATATAATGTCCCTATCTGTACAAGTTACCCTTCCATTCATAGTCACCCCCGTACCCCCCCAAAAAAAATCCTCCCCTCTCGCTAGTATTCCTCCTTCATACCAGGTACCAGCCATTTCGTTGCAAATTACCTGGCAGTATCTAACCTGGCCTGACATTAATTACCCATAATATCGCCCGCATGCCCAGCCACCTACAGGGATGCCCATTCAAAGTCACCCGCCTCGCTCACTTAGCCATCCACCCATTCACTACCACGTCCATTCATATATATCACTCGGAAAAACAGAGCACTCGCATTTTTCGCAAGCTCAAATGCACAGCCACCGGTACGCAAGCACGGTTGCAATCCCTCCATTCCTCCACCTCTCTCTCTCTCTCTCTCTCTCTCTCTTTGCACCACCACCATTAAAATTTTAATACTCTTTCCTCCACAACCATTGCGAATTCTGCGTATGTTCATAGGATATTTATGTCTAACAGCGACGATACGAATCACCTCCTGAAGTCAGTGCATTATGTCATTACAATATAATCCTCGGACACCTTAAAATCATTAGGAAATCAGGTACATTAGTGGTCATAGAGAGTTGATGATGATGAACCATGAAATAAGAAATACCGAGAAAAAGTGCGAAAAATAATGAACTTTACTTTATACTCAGTTTGTCATAAAATAAGAAACCTCAAGAAAAATAAAGGTAACCCTATATATTTCCTTGTCAGGTATGTATCTGAGAAAACGAGGACCCCAGCAATTCCACCCTGCAATAAATAAGACACAGGAAGGGCCTTGGTTGTTATTTACCCCCTTCTCGACCCCTTCTGTACCGTGACGTCTTTATGTTCTTTTCTTGATACCACTACATAACCTTATACAGCTCTAGGGACACCTCTGGAAGTCAAGGGTAAGAATCTGTCTCTCTTGGTCTCTTGAGCTCTGTGACGTATATTATATTTTTTTCCTATTCTCTTTATTACCAGGCGATTTTTATTCAGCTTAGAAAGAGTCTCTGGTAGTGGATGGGTTATTGAAAGCTAGATCTAACCTCTCTAGCTTGAAAAATCTGCATGTAACGGGAATAAATAAAAATACATCACAGAATTCAAGATGGCAAGACTTTCAGTGCAAGGACTCATTTCTATGTGTTATTGTTACTGCCAAACTATTTACGGTATTAACCTTTGAAGGGATATTAGGCAGTGACATCATTTATATGCCGGTATTATTCCTATTACCACCAGACGACTTTATTCAGCTTTACAAGGACTTAAAAAGGTGCTAAACTTTACTTACCTCCCTCCTACGTTGTCCTCGCTCTTCCTAATTACAGTTTCCCTCCCGACCCCGGCACACTCTCGTCTTGGTTTACTTCTCGACCCAAACAAAGCATCCCTGACAGCTTTAGGGGGGCCAGGGTTCGAAGGGAAGGTGTATTTTAGCGGCCGGTAAATGCACGGTCGGGCCTGACTTATGGTGCAGGCTCTGTGTCAACGAGTTATGGGATCCGGAACACAGGGTAGAGTATATTTATTTAAGTCAGCCCCTCCACCCTATCTTCTCTTCTCGTTTTCTTGTTTTTCTTCTCATCTTTTTTCTTTTCACTTCTATTCTCTTGTTCCTGGTACTCCTTTCGTCTCTTCTCTTCTTTTATTTTCTTCTCCTCTCTTCTCTCCTCTTCACTGCCAGGCTCAAATTATGGGAACCGGAACACAGGGTAAGGTATATTTATTTTAGTCACCCTAACCAACAACGTCTCATTCTCTTGTCTTTGTCGTGTCTAGTTGTTTTTCTTTTCTCTTCTATCTTTCCTTTCCTTCTCTTCTTTTGCATATTCTTGTTTGTGTCTTCATTCACCTCTCTCTCTCTCTCTCTCTCTCTCTCTCTCTAGCGATAAATCAGCCCCACAACAATCAGTTCAGGTGGCCACAATGTCACTGAGGGAGACGATGGATGAGTGGTGGAGCTCCCTGTTTTGATGTCATTAACGTTGCTTTATGATGTCAACCAACCTTATGATGTCACCCATATAATGTCACCTAACTTAATGACATCACCCAACTTTATGATGTCATTCAACCTTATGACGTCACCAAATCCTATGATGTCACCCAAGTTTAAGAAGTCACCGAAACTTATGATGTCACCCAACCTCACCCTTCCCCCCACCACAGCTTTATTAAATCAGAATAAAATGCGGGGAAATATTGGATTATCATTTTCATTTCTCTGCACTTAAAAAAATACAGCCCACGAATTTCCGGCTCATATATTGGTGATAAATTATGATATAGTGGGTGACTGACGGACCGTTTCTTTTATTCACCCCTTCAGTATTGAGACCTCTCTCTAGATTTAATAAAAAGGTCTGTCAGTGTAAACCAGATAATAAATGAAATAAATAAAATACACGGCCACAGACTGAGGAAATAATGAAAAGTGCTTCTAAAATTCATTATAGATTGCCAGAGTGAGTAATTATTGTTTTTATTTATCATTAGGTTTATTGGCATCGTATTAATGCTGACTGATATTAGGATGGCATGTAGCAAAAATAAAGCATTCTATTATGACTTCAGGTGATGCTCATTGTTTACAGAAGAGAGTGATATCAGACAAACCAACTTCAGTGTCAAAGCAACCTTGAATCTTCTCAGCAGTGATAGATGCCTGTTGCACTCACCCGGCTGTGACGCGGCCCGACACTGATGCATGAAGGCTGTTTCTAGTCACTGCCACCGAGAAGAACGACAACAGTGACAAATTAACCTCCTTCACTCTCATACAGAAGTTATTTGAGGACAGGTGTGTGGATATATCAAGGTATATTTTCTGCCTGTGATTTATTTTTCACTTTTTTTTTTTTTATACCGAGGACGTTAGTTGTATTTGCTTTCCTACAATCAGACAATGTTCTTCAGCGCTGGAGGGATCTCTGTTAATGAAGGGGTTAATGAAGGCTATATCTAACCCCTCCACTTTCAAAACGTGTCCCCTAGGCTTCATAAAATCGTCAAGAGATGGCAATTTTAAACAGAAGGCGTTCTTGGTTAAAAGAAACAATCTCATCACTCTGACGAACTATTTCTAATCCCTCCACTGTCAAAGTCCTCATAGAAATCGAATAAAATCGTCTAGCTGTAACAAAAAATGTCTCTTCTGAACTGAATTAAACTGCCTGGAGATAGAAAAAATATAGTGATAAAAAGGGGATCACTGTACTGAATTGGTGTAAAGTATCAAACACGGAAACGCTCAAAAGCCCAACCTCCAGGAATTGTCGAAACACACACACACACACACACACACACACACACACACACACACACACACACACGACTCTCCTTCTCTCTCAACCATGCCGACGATGTGATAAATTTCATGTGTGTGGTGAAATATAGAAGTGGCTCTATTGTGAGTATTACTAGTTGTAGTACAGTGTGTGTGTGTGTGTGTGTGTGTGTGTGTGTGTGTGTGTGTGTGTGTGTGTGTGTGTGTGTGTGTGTGTGTGTGTGTGTGTGTGTGTGTGTGTGTGCGCTTCTGTTTGCATAATTCACAACTGCTGCAAGCCTTTCATATTTTCTCCTGTTTTTCAGCCAAGGATGGAGTGGGTTGGAAGTGGGTGGATGGAGACAAAATTACACACACACACACACACACACACACACACACACACACACACACACACACACACACACACACACACACTCATAAATCGCACACGGTGAACGAGAAAAGCATATACAAATGAGAAGCCATTATGCAACTGTCTAAGCACACGAAAGGACAACATAAAGGTGTACACAGGTGCAAACACTATCATACATCACAAAGTATATACACACAAAGGCAGATAAAAACAGACCTTATAAAACACACTCAGAGATAATGGCACGAACGAATGCACATATTTATTATCGAAATCAATATAACATCGTTGGTTCCTGCTTTCACTTCGTCATCTCTCAAAAAACTCAAGGAAGAAGAGTTATCACCAAAGTATACAAATTATATACTGTACAGGGTCTATTTATCATATCATTTCTCCGATGCCGCATCCTGTGAGGGGTGATCTGGAGAAAATTACCTCCATATTTTTCTGTCTCTACCCTGTAACGAACCCTTCCACCACGACACACCACCATACACTCTCCCATCTCATGTCTCCACTTAGGTTTAAGTCTTCTCCATCTTCTTAATCCTTTCAATCCTATGACGCCCTTTTCCATTTTATCTTTGCCACTTTCCCGCCATTCTAAGCAATCTAGAGAACTCCACTGTACTGAACAGGTTAATGAAGGCAACATCTAACCCCTCCAGGTTGAAAAGGCTCTCCTAAGCTGAAGAAAATCGTCTGAAGTGCAAAACTTAAACCAAAATAATGTCACCGGATGCATTGGCGAGGCACTGGAAGCAAAATTCAGCCGCTCTCAAGCCACCAAGCAATAACAATATGAAGTAGCTTAACTGGCTATTTGCATCACGAAAAGTGCTTATAAGTAAAATGGAGATACGGGCCAATGACTATGATATCTAATAATATGAGATGAAGATGGGGATAATATAGACTGACGACTCTCCACCTCCTTCCCCGCTCTCCATCAACTCCTTCACCCCCTCTTCCTCCTTCCCCGCCCTCCATCAACTCCTTCACCCCCTCCTCCTTCCCCGCCCTCCATCAACTCCTTCACCCCCCCCTCCTTCTCCGTCCTCCATCAACTCCTTCACGTCAGGTAAGATGGCTCCCTAACACCTCTTCCTTACCGATTTATTTTTTGGATACGGCTGGTTAATATCCCTCTGTACGTTATTTATGAAGAGTATGGTGGTATTAGAATCACTTAAGTAACACAAAAAAGGACGACATAACGCAATAAACAAACTAAATCACTAAGGAAATGGTCTTAGGGAGCTTCGACAAGAATAAGGACCTCTGTCTTTACTTTATTTACTGATATTTTTAATGGTAATCTTGTCCTATAAATTTCTACCTCGCTTTGAATCATGCAATCGTTGTTTTCTGTCTCATTTATTTGTCCCAGATCGACCCCAGTCCTACATTAATTCGTACATGTTCAATATTCAATTACTCTGATACGTACTTTATTACCTCTATTATCGCAGAGTACAAGGAGGTGTAAATTCTCTCTCTCTCTCTCTCTCTCTCTCTCTCTCTCTAGCGTGATACCAATGTAATGCTTCACTTTATGTCTTAGAAATCAATTTAGAGGCGAATGTAATTTCAAAGTACAAAGATAAATAGATTAAGAAAAAAAAATAAAGAAAAAGAAAAAAGTCGTCGGATACCCATGTAAGAGATGAATTTATAATATTATCAGAGAGCACTTCATTGAGAGAGAGAGAGAGAGAGAGAGAGAGAGAGAGAGAGAGAGAGAGAGAGAGAATACCAGATGATCAATACTAGGGACAGAGTAGAATGGAAGGGACCTAAGAGACAGACAAAAAAAATCCCCAAAAGATCAATTTCCAGGTAAACTTTTAATTAACTGAGTCCCACGGTGGACAGAAGGGCTGGCAGTCACGGTATTATATAGGTATTGATTTTAGGTAATTATCATGCTTTTTATTTAACATTTATTACATTAATTATTTTTATTATATTCTATTGACTATTTTGTTTTATTTTTACTGCAATTCTTATATTTACTCTTGTAATTTTCATTGCATCTATTTTTTTCAGTTGTTTTTATTGGATTTTGTATTTATTATTCTTTATTTTTGTTCCAGTTTTTATTTCCATTATACTCTTGTTTCATTTTAGTTATTATTATATTTTATCGAACTTTTTCCTTCGGTCTGAGGATGTCTTTTTCAATTTTTGTCTTGCTACTTTCAGACGATTTTATTCAGCTCAAGAAGCACCTCACGTACTTAAGAGGATAATGATATCTTACCCCTTCAGTTCGAAAAATCAACCTCAGTATGAACAAACCCACAAAATACTCCACCCAATTCAAGCATTTACACTCACACACACACACACACACACACACACACACACACACACACACACACACACACACACACAGAAAGACTGATGGAAAAAAAAATACAAATAAACCTTACCAAAAACCATGTCAGTACAAACAAGACAAAGAGTGTGATGAAATACATAAATACAACTCTGAATAAGAGAACAATACGTCAACACAAACAGCGGCCTGAGTGTGTGAAAATAAAGCAAGGCGTAACAGTTGTGATGATGTCAGCAGTTTTAGTCAGGTTGGCAGCTGCACACATCACACCACAGGGCCCCTACACCTCCACTAAACCGCCATAACAGCACAGCACAACGCCACAACACTGCACCACAACACAGAACCCTAATACCCTCACTAAACCATCACAACTCCATTCCACTACGATAGGACACCACACCATAACACCTTCACTAAACCATCACAACACCACCACAATGTTCCTTTAGCACCACCACAATGCACCAACGCCACATCACATCTTCTCTCTCTCTCTCTCTCTCTCTCTCTCTCACTTCTTTGATCATAAGTCCATTTCGAAGGTATATGTGATCAGGGTATGAATGTGTATATGGCCCATTTCATTGAGCACTGTCATTTCAGTCTTCTCTTGTTTCTCTCTCCCACCCACCTCATCTACAGTGCGACATGGGAAGTTGGAGAGGGATGATGCTGATGATGGTGATAGTGAAAAAAGTGCATGTTCATTCTCACAAGTGTTCCCATCTAGTATAAATAATGATGCTATACTTTAGCACCTCCATCTACCCCTGGTGTGACACAAACACTTCCTATATACAAATTTATACATATATATATATATATATATATATATATATATATATATATATCTATATATATATATATATATATATATATATGAAACTATATGTTTCCTAGGAAATATCTGATTTTTTTTTTTAGAAAATGTAAGTAATGATTTTAAAAAGAAACAAAAAAAATCTTTATATGATTTTGAGAAACATTAAAACAACAATGAATCTTTATGTATGTGAATGGAATGGTGAGAGAAACAGCCAGTCAGCAGCTCGTATAGTTCATCCCGGTTAGAAAAGACCTCTCGTTGTGAAGGAGCAGCACGATGGTCTCGTTTCTTTTTTTTTTTCCTTGGTACCGCCAGATGATTTTATTCAGCTTAGGGGAGCCCTGTCAAGAGTACCCACTAACAGTACGATGGCGCCAATTACGTATTATGGTCGCTACCACGAAACGATTTTATTCGCCCTAGGAAACACCGTTCACAGTGAATAAAATTTATTAACATTCCCTCCCAAAAGTAGTAAAGTTATGGGAATGCTTTCTGGCTAATGAAACTCACAGGAGGGAAGAGAAAAGTAACAACCAGCCCATTATATCCCCTTGGAGAAGTAAGGGTTAGAGGCTACAGTACTGTGGTCCACTAACTTTAAGGGTAGATGACGTGCCTTACTTCTCGTGATGGCAATATATGACTGGAAAACCTACAGTCAACTCTTGAGGATTGAACCTACGCACGGCCGACTCTCCAACGAGGGCTTTCCAACCACCAGTCCATCAGAAGCCACAGAAAGCAAACAGACACCAGGAAAAACGACATATACAAATGCTACATACATGTAATTAATCATCTCTGTGAACTAATCCACCCATCTGGCTTAAACATAAACAACACTGAGGTTACTAAACATGTGAGTCTTGCTGCTGTTTTAGCGTTATGTGTCCGCTCTGTATGTGTCACGTGATGCAGCTCTTATACACTAGGAACGCTGGAGATGGACGCCTTCATGTGGTGGTACTGATATAACTATACAGCTCCGATGTCAGGGTATATCGCATCATCATCATCATCATCATCATCTTATTTACACTAATACATGGAATAGGAGGGGCCCAAAAACTTTAACAGGAACACACAAAATATGAGTAAGATAACAATCAGAGGACTTCAGAGAGAAATGGACATTCTTTCTGAACAGCAGTTGAATTAACTGAGGGAGGAAATGTTCTCTTATCGCCAAAATTCTGTAACGTTGGGGATATACGAAATAAAAAAAAGAAATAGAAAAAAAGAAAAAGGTACACGTGGTCCAGAAAACACATTCTCTTCCCAGTATTTGTAAATCGATCAATTCAAGCCTAATATACTCCAAGAAATGCTAAATTTTCTCTTCCCATTGTCTGTTCTTTCTGTCCACTGCCTTGCCTGACGCCGCATCGTGTGTGGGGGTGATCCAGAGAAGGGAACCTCCTGGTACTTGGCCCAACAGAACAACGACCATTCTTCTCACGACGCTCCACCGTGGTTTATGCAGAACCAAAACTGGACGGAGAGATCCCAGGGAGCTTCCAAAGTCCATGGTTCTACGGCCACTGGTATGGAGGTGTTGAGGGAGCTTCCTAAGTCTAAGAGAAATATACCCCATACACAAGCGCTCACCCACTCACCTCAAATCTCTGAAGCCCAAGAAAAATATAGCCCACTCACTCCGATGATATAAAGTAGATATTATTTTATTTTTGCTAACTCCAGACACTGTAATTCGGCTCTGATAAACTTTTCGAGCTGGGGAGGTTAGATAAGGTCTTCATTTACCCTTTTTACAATAGGAGGCATTACCAAAAGCTGTATACAATCGTCCAGAGGTAGCAAGAATAATGCAATACAATACGTCGCCGGGATGAAGAGTTTAATGGTGACGTTCCAAGCCCTTCAGTAAAAGGAGCATCTATAAAAAAAAAAAAAAAAAACGAAAACGAATAAAGCGGTCTGGTGGCTGCAAAAATTAAATAAAGAAGACGCCAGGGCACTGATGGAGGTAATATGAGAGTACAAGAAAGCACAATGGGTGAAATGAGTAAGAGACAGCTGTACAAGATGGGAAGAGAGATAGGCTAATGAGGTGAGAATGCTGAGTGAGCGAGTGAGTGAGTGAGGGTTGTCAAGTACGGGACATGTGAGAGAGTGAGGAATGTGAACCAGCATAAGGAGGCGTGGGTGAAGAATGAGAGTGAGAGTGAGAAGGCTGAGTGAGGTTTATTAGCAAGAATAAGAAGGCATAAGTGAAGAATGTGAGTGAGAATGAGAAACTGAGTGAGGAATATGGTTGAGAATGATGAAGTTGTGTGAAGAATGGGTGAAAATGGTGAGAAGAGGTCAGGGAGAAAGAATGAGGATTTTAAGAAGACGAAGAAAAATGAGGCCAAAAAATATTGACCAAGAAACGTAATGGGGGACAACAGTGAGAATGTGGAGCAAGAGTGAGTAAGTGAGTGAATGAGGAAGCGAGGAAGGGAGGAGAAACTGAGGAGCACAGATGAGAACATGAAGGAAATGATGAACAGAGGCGACAAGCATGAAATGAATAAAAAACGAAAGAATGATGAACTAGGTAGAAGTGGGAATGACAAATTTTGATTAAGGAACATGAGAGAAGAATACAAAAAACAATGACAAACAAGAGTGAAGAGCATGAAGAAAGAAAGAGGTACAAGAATGACGAACAGAAAACAAATTACAGGATAAAGAATGAGGAAGTGGGGTGAGTGAGTGAGTGTGTGTGTGTGTGTGTGTGTGTGTGTGTGTGTGTGTGTGTGTGTGTGTGTGTGTGTGTGTGTGTGTGTGTGTGTGAGAGAGAGAGAGAGAGAGAGAGAGAGAGAGAGAGAGAGAGAGAGAGAGTCTGGCTGTGGATAGAGAAAAAAAAAAAGCATGATAAAACCTGAAGGGATATACTGTAGAGTACCTAACATGACACACGGTAATGGAAAAAAGCAAAAGAGTGAGTGAGTGAGTGAGTGAGTGAGTGAGTGCGGGAGTGAGAGAGTGAGTAAGTGAGTGAGTTAGTGAAACAAGAAATGGAACACGAGCGAGAACATAATAGGCAATGAAATAGACGATGAGAGACGAAACAATGACAGACAAGAGGGACGAAAAAATCCACAATAAAGGTAAAAAGTACGGAGCAGAGGTGAGGATAGGAGAATAAAGAACCTGAGGAAGGAAGCAAGGAAGGAAGCAAGGAAGGAAGCAAGGAAGGAAGGAATAAAAATGGAAGGAGGAGGCGAAGAAAGAGACTGAGGATAAAAATTGACGAATATAAAACAGTATGAGGAACAAGAGTGAGAATGAGGGAGAACAGTGAGTGAGTGAGTGAGTGAGCGAGTGAGTGAGTGAGCGAGTGAGTGAGTGAGTGAGTGAGCGAGTGAGTGAGTGAGAAAGTGAGTGAGTGAGTGAGTGAGTGAGTGAGAAAGAGGGTGAGAGGACTGGCAATGACTCAACAAAAAGCTAAGCCAAAAGGAGTGGAGACGGGGGGGTGGAAGAGGCAGGTGGAGGGGAGATGGTGGATGGGGGAGGTAGGTGGAGGGGTAATGGAGGAGGAGGGTGGAGGTGAAGGGGGTGGTGGGGGAGGGGGACAGGTGGTAGTGGCAAGACTGAGAGACCACATTTCCTTATCGTCACACACATTTCATTACATTACATAGCCTCTTATCTCGTCCATATGTTAATTTTATATGAGTTATTCTTGTCAATACAACTCCTTGAGATAATGGGGTTCTCTCTCTCTTTCTCTTTCTCTCTCTCTCTCTCTCTCTCTCTCTCTCTCTCTCTCTCTCTTCTCTCTGCATAAAAAGATGAACAAATATATAGCCCTTAGACGCTGGCCATATTAATTTGTTACTATCACACCTCAATAAGATTTGCAATTTACCGGTGGCTTCCTTCCTCGAATACGAAATTAAGAGAGCAGCTGATAATAAAAGTAGTAATAATGTTCGTATAATAATAGTTTTAATTTTTTTTTTTATCATCAAACTTTTTTATGCAATTCTACTGTTAGCTTTCTCCCACTGTAAAAAAAAAATATGATGAGAAAAATCTGTGGAATAATAATAATAATAATAATAATAATAATAATTATAATAACAGTAACAATAATAACTTTCAACTAAAAAAATTATTACACTCACAGTCATAGTTTGGTAAGATGCGTATTTCTATCGCTTGTTCCCTCCCTCCATCACGTAAACAAGAGTACACGAGAGCCCTGCATGACAAAAATAAGAGCCTAATATTAAACAAGACTAACGTGGCGACCCATACCTCTTCCTGTCATTAGCACACCTGTATAAGACGCACAATACATCGCTGAGTCTCCCTTCAACACATATTTACAACACCAAAACACTGCATATTAATATCACTGATGTGGGGACGTTTTATGAATATCACTTAAGTATCCCGGAACACAGGCGTTACTTGGTTATGTACAGCACTTATCTACAGCTGAGGTGGAAACAGGTAACGTATGATTCAGAGAGAGAGGCATCGAAATGGGGAGGTAATGTCAGGAAGATTAATACAGCACCTGGTTACATAGGAAACCCAAAGATCAACAGTGTGTGTGTGTGTGTGTGTGTGTGTGTGTGTGTGTGTGTGTGTGTGTGTGTGTGTGTGTGTGTGTGTGTGTGTGTGTGTGTGTGTGTGTGTGTGTGTGTGTGTGTGTGTGTGTGTGTGTGTGTGTGTGTGTGTGTGTGTGTGTGTGTGTGTGTGTGTGTGTGTGTGTGTGTGTGTGTGTGTGTGTGTGTGTGTGTGTGTGTGTGTGTGTGTGTGTGTGTGTGTGTGTGTGTGTGTGTGTGTGTGTGTGTGTGTGTGTGTGTGTGTGTGTGTGTGTGTGTGTGTGTGTGTGTGTGTGTGTGTGTGTGTGTGTGTGTGTGTGTGTGTGTGTGTGTGTGTGTGTGTGTGTGTGTGTGTGTGTGTGTGTGTGTGTGTGTGTGTGTGTGTGTGTGTGTGTGTGTGTGTGTGTGTGTGTGTGTGTGTGTGTGTGTGTGTGTGTGTGTGTGTGTGTGTGTGTGTGTGTGTGTGTGTGTGTGTGTGTGTGTGTGTGTGTGTGTGTGTGTGTGTGTGTGTGTGTGTGTGTGTGTGTGTGTGTGTGTGTGTGTGTGTGTGTGTGTGTGTGTGTGTGTGTGTGTGTGTGTGTGTGTGAGAGAGAGAGAGAGAGAGCCTGAGTCAGTTTGGCACAATCCCTCTTTCCAGGATATAGCCTAATCAGTACTCATTTTCACTCACCTGAACTACTACGGAAAAGGTGTGGTTAATCAGTACATAAATAGAAGACTAACAGTACGTAAGAATTATACAAGAAGCAGTGCGTGTGTCTAGTGGGTTTGATCTGAACTGGTCTAATTTTTTTTTTTTAATCATTTGTATTCGTATTCAACTATCAAAATTATATCAGAAGGTGTTATTACTCATTATTCACATATCTGACCGTGAGAGAGTAACACCAGAGGCAAAGTGTGTCATACTGATTTGGTTTGAGTTGGTCTGGCATGATCCCCTTTCTTTCTATTATTCATATTCATCTTCAGGAACGGTGTAGTTATTTAGTGTATAATATATAAGACTGGGAGTGAGACACAGTGAAGAATCAAAGGCCAAAGTGTGTCTCGTGGGTTGGATTTGGGCTAATGTGGATTAAGTCTGGTATGATCCCCCTCACACAGGTATCTTTATATTAATCTTTAAAAAAAGCGTGGTTAATCAGTACATAAACTGTCAGACCAAGAGTGAGAGACAGTGAGAGACTAGGGACAGAAACGTGTCTCATGGGATGGACTTGGGCTGGCGTGGACTAATTCTGGCATGATCCCTCTCACTCCGGTATCATTTACATTAATCATCAGTTACATGTACAGTTTATCATTACATAAACTATCAGACCGAGAGTGAGAGACAGCGAGAGACCAGAGGCGAAAGCGTGTCTGGTGGCATGGACTTGGACTGGCGTGGGCTAAGTCTGGCATGATCCCTCTCTCTCCGGTATCATTTATATTCATCTTCGGCCACTTAAACCACTTCTGAAAAGGCGTGGCTTATCATCCCTCAGCTTCATCTTATCGTCAGCGCCTTCCAAAGCTTGTGTTCACTCCTCTCTACCTCCCCTTTCACCACCTCCTTGACAAATCGTAGCTGAGATGACACGGGGTTAAGTCTAAGGGTTGGTTTGTCTGGTCGGTCCTCTTCAGAAGTCCCCCCCTGAACGCTTACTTATGGGATACTGATCGAGGTACTGTGGACACATTAAGCGGTGGTCAGGGAGTGGGCGGCTGGGTGGAGTAGCGGGAGGGAAAGGGTGGAGGTATGAGGGGAAATGACCGAGAAAGAAGGAGGGATGGAGAAGGAGAGTGAGAGGAAGGAAAGATGAGAGAGAAGGGTGGAAGCGGGAAGGAGGAAAAAGAAGGATGGGACAGGGAAACATGAAAGAGATCAGAAAAAGGAAGGAAGTAGAGACAGGGAAAGGAAGGAGAAGAAGGAGGAGGAGGAGGAGGAGGAGGAGGAGGAGCAGGAGCAGGAGGAGGAGCAGGAGCAGGAGGAGGAGAAGAGAAGGGTAAGAGAAATGACAGGGAGGGAAGAAAGACAGCGAAAGGAAGGAATGGGTCAGAAGAAGGGTGGAATGAGGGACAGGAAAAGGGGGGGGGAATAAGAAGGAGAGTGAGGTAAAGAAAAGAGAAAGAATGAGAGTGGGGAAAGGAAAGGAGAAAGAAAGAAAGAGGAAACAGGGAGAGTGGGGAGGGGGGGAGAGGGGATGGAGGTGCTGGATGTGAACGAAAAATTTCACAGCGACGAAGATAATTAATAGAATGACAAGGAAGATGGAACAGTGAGGAAAATGACGGGAGGAAAGATAGGGAGACAGATAGAAATGGATGGGGGGAAGGGGAGGACTGAGGGAGACTAGGATGGCAGGCAGGAAGGAGGGAGAGAGAAAGAGATGGAGAGAGAGGGGAAGGGGAGGACGGAAAAGGGGGAGAGAAGAGGGGGAAGGGGAGGATAGAGAAGGAAGGAAGGAAGGTGGAGGAAGGGAGGGGAAAGGGGGAGAGAAGAGGGGGAGGGATAGGAGAGAAAGAGGGCTAGCAGGAGGGAGGGAGATGATTCCTCTCACCTTGCAGGGAACAAAGACACTCCTTCATCGGCATCAACAGTCAAATGTGGTCCTGGTGTTGGAGAAGAGGTGGTGTAGCGGGCAGTCCTAGCTGGTGAGGTGACCTGTGTGGTGTGGTGTGATAGGGTGGTGTAGTGTGGTGAAGGAGCGTGGTGTACCGTGGTATGGTGTTGTAGTGTGGTATTGTGATGGGGTAATGTGGTGTAGTGTGGTGTGGTGTGATGATCTTGCGTGGTTTAGTGTTGGAGCTGGAAAGTGGGTGCTGTGGTGTGTAGTGGACTGCTGTCTGGCTGGCATAGGTAGTGGTGCCTTGAGTGGCGTGGCGATGATATAGTGATACTGTAGACAAAAGTTGTGCTAGTAGTGCCAATTTAATACATGTGCATTTGGGTGGTTTTAATAATGACCGTTCAGTGGTATCACGAGGCGGTATTAGTGGTGGTGTGGCAGTGGTGCATGCGGAAGGGTAGCGTTAGCAGAGAGGTCGTGTGAGGGTGGTGTTGGGGTGGAACAGATAGGATGTGGTGTTAGTGGTGATGGTGTAATGCTCGTGTTGTGGTGGTGCATGAGAGTGGTGTCAGTGATGATGATGTGAGGGACGTATGACACTAGTGGTGACGGAAAGAGAGTGGTGGTAGTATTGGTGTTGGGGGTGTGGTGTGCTGATGGTATAAGAGGAAAGTAATGCTGGTGATGATGTGGGGTGATGGTGTTGTGCCATTTTGCTATAAAGCTGATGTGATAGTGATAGTAAAAGCAGGGGAGTTCTGTTATTTCTGTGATGATAAGTAGGGTGGTGGTGGCAGAGGTGGTGTAATTGTGGTGGTTATGGTGATAGTGGAGGTGTAATTAACCCTTTCAGTACATAGACGCCTTTTTTTTTTCCTTCATTCTTTCTACCTCAACCGGTTTCTGAAGGGTAAATTTATCTCTGGAATTCAAAAAATCTCTTCCAAACTTGGTAATGTAATCAGACCCTCGCAATAAAGGAGAAAGATAAAAAGAAAATAAGAGACGTCACTGTACTGGAGGTTTGGTGGTGAAGGAAATGATAATGAGGGTGACCCCTGCTTAATAATATACTCGTATATTTTAAAAACGTAATTCAGTACTAGTGCTACATACGCATAAAAAAAAAAGGCGAGAAAGAAACAGAAAAAAGGCGCCGAAATAAAAATGCAGCTATTTTGAAAATCCTGAAAAAGGTGGATGGTGCCTATTTGATATAAAAAAGAAATTGCTGAAGCATAAACTGCAGATGATAATCTATACAAAAAATACCACAAGGGAAAGTAATGTGTGCTGAATTAAAATAACCATATTTACTGATATTGGTGATGTTAACGAGAGCTTTATCAGTGCTGTTAACTACGGTACTATTTTTCTTGATAACTAAACAAAAAAACAGAGACTAAGTGCAGAGAACGGTGAAGAGAAAAAGAAAGGAAGACAACTGCAACAAAACATCTGCGCATACTAAGCTGCTCCTGCCTGAGAGTAAGTTAATAGATAACTACATGACGGACGCGACAAGGATAGCTACATATATATTGGAAAAACTTCATAATGACAGAGGTGATGAATACTGTTACCCTCAGGAATATATGAGAGAGAGAGAGAGAGAGAGAGAGAGAGAGAGAGAGAGAGAGAGAGAGAGAGAGAGAGAGAGAGAGAGAGAGAGAGAGAGAGAGAGAGAGAGAGAGAGAGAGAGAGAGAGAGAGAGAGAGAGAGAGAATGTGCTACAAATGTTCACGACTCCTTTGCTGGTGTGTGTGTGTGTGTGTGTGTGTGTGTGTGTGTGTGTGTGTGTGTGTGTGTGTGTGTGTGTGTGTGTGTGTGTGTGTGTGTGTGTGTGTGTGTGTGTGTGTGTTAGGAGTGTGTGTATGTGTGGGCGAAGGTGATGCAGCAAAACAGTAAAGTGTGGCAAGTGGTGTGTTTGGGCCAGACAAGAGAGACACTTGTTGGTTGGTGACGTTTGTACGGGTGGTCGGGGTCGGGGTGAGGGCGGTGTGTATGTTGCTCACCTCCAAAAATATCATCACCCCCATTATCATCTCTAGCTACTTCCCACTATTACCTTCATAATGTAAATCAGTTTCATCTTCAGCATATTTCCCTCAAAATATCACCACCACCATGACTGGAAAAGAGTAAGGCAGGAGGCATAAACTGAATACAAGAAAAAAACACAAGGTAAAATTAATAAAAAAATAAAAAAAAATAAAAAAAGAAGCAGGAAAATATATTAAAGTTTACAATAGGAGAAACATTTCTGGGGGGTGAAGGGGGACATTTAATGGGTGGTGGTGGTGATGGAGGCGTGTTACTCACTTCCCAAAATATACTGGGAATAAAAATGAGGGCATGTTGAAAATTGTATGCTGCCATATATCTTTCGACTACCAAGGGCTACTTTCGACTGATCCTAGACACAATCTGGTATTGGACACAATCGAACACCTGAGTCTAACGATGGTAGAGATAAGGTTGTGGCTTTTCTCAGCTTGAAATGAGTTCAGAAGACTTCAGCGTACTGAGGTCAATTAAATGACCTGAATTACCGTAACATTATCTTGGGCCATCTACACCTCGGCTGATTAATATGGGATTGACTGATTTCAATAACAAATAAATCATAATATATACACAAAATTCTTAGTCGCCAACCGAGCCATTAAGGTCGTGGGATAAAAATGAGTTTGGGTTCTCAAGCGTCTTGGAACTGTGTAAATTTTTTAGATGTGGAAGCATCTCTGAAGCCAGCCCGGTCAATCAGACACAACCTAGGGATATCTACACACAAGATGCTTCACATCAGCAAGGCCTCATATGATGTTTCACTATAGCTCCCTAAGGATTTTCATACGCAAGGTGTTTCAGTCTACCAAAGTCCCATACAAGGTTTCACTTCAGCACAAAAACAAAAGAAAATATGGTCCCGCATTTATCTAGTATAGTACCTGTTGAATGCCAGTCACCTGTAATCCAGTTTTACAGTCGTCTAATTTGTCAACCAGTCACTTCGGCAAACAGGTCGAACTCCTTGGAACAGAGTGGCCTTCTTCACAACCAGCCAGCTAGCCCAGTCAGCTCCACAGTCATCCAATTAGTCAACCAGTCACTCCAGCAAACAGACCGCATATCAGAGTCCTCTTCCCCCCTAGTCCCTTTCTCCCTGTCAGCCGGCAATATATCCAGGCAATGAGTCAATTAACCATTCTTCCAGTCAGCTGTCTCCCCACTTTGTCTCTTAGTCAGTCAGTTACCTATCTCAGCTGTCGGCCGGTTCTGTGAGGGAAATAAATCTTTTCAACTCGCTATCTTGCACCGGCGCCCTTTCTTTCAAATTCAGTAATCCGCCTCCAGTCAGGTCGTTTCTGTTAGCTCTATAATGCACTTCAAGTTACCCATTTTTCTGACCAACTCTGTGATGCATTTCTGGTCACATCTTTCTTGTCTAACTCTATGATGTATTTCCAGACACACCTTTCATGTTCAGCTCTGTCTCTTTTCTGCCCATCTCTGTAATGCCCAACCAGTAAGTTCAGGAATAGTCTTGACCGTCACCGTTTCGCAACCAGGTCTAGATCAATCAATGTTCCTTCCTCAGTTTATTTCTCTCTGCCTGTTACCTCCAGTCTTAATCGCAGCGTGACCAGGCATCTCGAATTGAAGCTATCTTGATTTTGGTTTTCTTTCATTCGACTTTGCTAATATGGGATAAGCTTTTCAGACTCTCAGTCTTAGGCTCCTTAAATATGCATTAAAATTATAGAAAAAGAAAACAGCCATTAAATTTATACACCGTCATTCACAGAGCTGTTCTAATTCAGTCTTTGTTGATGATTATGCCATCCACTAACTTAATTTTTAAGTTCATCCACCCATCTTTTTCGCCGATCGATCACTCAGCAAGCTTTCCATACAATTTCCTCTTCATTCACCCAGTTACATTCACACACATCCACTCAGCTTACTCTTACTCTCAGCCACTTACTTCTGCATCCATCCAACTTAGTTTTTCTCTCAACCACTTTCTTCTTCATCCATTCATCTTAGTTTTCCTCTCAACCACTTTCTTTTTCATCCATTCATCTTAGTTTTCCTCTCAACCACTTTCTTCATCCATCCAACCAGCTGTCCCGAGGGTTAGTATTCCAGCTGTGTTCCCTCCTCGCCAGCCGATAAAAACACAGGAGGGGTCTCGTTCGGCTGCGTCTGAAAGTTGCCTCGAGTTGTCGTATTCTTGTCGGCCTGAGAGGATCCATAACACGTAGGAATATAAAGGTCTTTGGCACCTATTCTTCGTCGGTGTAGCTTGCATATTACGTCTATAGCCCTTCCTTGCCTGACGATGCTATTCCGCTAAATGGAGGATTCTCGTAATGCAGCCTTTAATACTCCTCTCTGTGCTAGCTTTCCAACGTCGATATAAATTGCATAAACAACACACATGAAAGTACCAGTGCCTCTTACGGACGGAATTGGTCAGGAGCCAATGGGGAATCTTCAAAGCCCATAAGAATAAAGGCCACAGACAGACTCCCACCTACCCGGGCCTCCTTAGCCCACGCATAAGCAGCCTACAAACAGACGCCCCCTCACCCATCCCAGCCTCCTAAGCGCAAGAGCAGCGGGCCCACAAATAGTCCCCATCCATTCGTACCTCCTACTTTAAACAGATGGAAATACGGCTCACAGACTTTCACCCATCATGAGCTTAAGTCAACGGAAGAAAAAAAAAAATTACCATCCATAAACCCACAGACAGATCCCCAGCCAATCGATCCTCCTAAACCCACAAGTACAGCTCGCAGATTCATAGCTGCTCAGTGAAGAAGATACCAACTCATGCACCATCCTCCCCCACCCTCACAGGTCATCTTGAGAACGGAACCCAGACCTACCCACCCCATGAACTCCCTTCCTCACAATTCCCCTACCTTCGACTTTAATTATCTGAAACCTCTCCTACTCACGCCCTCCTTTACGCACGTCCACCCTACCCACAACCAAACCCCTACCAACCTCCCTTACCTACAGCCTCCCTCCTCCCTCCTGACAAGCTCCCCTTCCACCTCTACTCACGACCTTCCCTCCACACAAATTCCTTTACCTCCCCTACCCACAATTTCTCCAACCCAAGATATCCCCTAACCATAACTTATTTCAACAACTATCCCTCCCCACAACCTTTCCTACTCACAGCCTCCTTACCCACAACTTCCCTTCCCTCCCCTACCCACGACCTCCCCTCAAGACAGTGGTGATTGCTTAATGGCCAACCCGCGTCCCCTGATAAGCCAATCGACAATCAGAAGGACCGGAACGAACCTCTCAAATGCATACAGATGGGCTGGCGGCGCAGTCGGGGGTCCGGGCGTATGAACCGGGGTACTGCAGATGTCCCGCCTGTGTAAAACCAATAAAGATTGATAGTATCTCCACATCACGTCTCTCTATCCTTCCCCCCTCTCCCTCCAGGCTTGTTGGTGGGTTTTCTCTTGCTAGGTTACTTGCTCGGTTGGTGTGGGTTTTGTCTCTTGCTAGGCTACCCGTTTGTTTTCGTGAGGATAATTCTACTGTGGAATAATTGCACTCTCAAATGGAAGATGTGTTTATTGGGAAGATGCAGCATTTTTGGCTTCACGTAGACCCTCTCCAGATATGAACAGACTTAGGGTGGATACATGTTAGGGTGGGTATAGGTAAGAGCTGGTGTAGGTTAAGGTGGTTAAAGGTCAGGGTGGGTATTGATGGGTATGGGGCAGTGTGGGTCAGAGTGGGTATTGATGGGTATGGGGCAGTGTGGGTCAGAGTGGGTATACATGGGTATGGATGGGCATGGGTCTCGGTGGGTCAGGGTGGGCATGAATCTGATTAACCCCCATTCAGTAACATTTTTCATTATTAATCAGGCTACTTTAACTGCAGAATGACCTCTAGCACTGGAGGGGTCAACCGAAGCAATATTTAATGCTTCCTCGACCGAAAAATGTCTCCCAAACTGAGGAAAATAAGAATAAATTAAAGCAATAAGTGACAGAGTTGTAGGGTTAAGTATGGGGGAGGAGAAAGGGCAAACTAGGGCAAAGAAATAAGTAAGACGGTGGTCAAAATGAAGACCATACGGAAAGGGAAGATGGATTGCACAGGGCGGATCGATTCCGGCGTGAGAGGGTTCCGCACGCCCAAGTCAGCTCCACAACCAACACGATTCAACCCCACAACCAACACGATCTATTCTTAATGGGGAGGATCAGGGCCCGTATTCAAAAAAGATCTTAGCCAATTCTCAAGCAAAAAATCCTCTTTATCAGTGAATTATTGTCAACTATAACTTTATTTCGTAGTTTTCACGTCAATACTAACTTTAGTCTGGTTCTGAAATATTTGGTAGTATCCTCGATTTAAGATTAAAACATATACATCAGATCTTGTGCACAATTTAAGCTCAAGAATTTTTATATATATAGTTCCAGGTTGAAATTTTCCTTTTTATGTTTTTATTTATTTATTTGTTTGTTTATTAATTAATTTATTTATTTATTTATTACTTCCTACAGTGGGTAGATTGTGGTGTGACTCCGAACATGTGTTGGAAATGAAGTTAGTATAAATGTGCCTGAAAGTTGAAATGAATTAATAAGTGTTAGAAGTCCATAAATAGTGGTTAGGACGCCCCAATCGGAGTGGTGGCCTTGCGTAGGTTTAATCGCCAGGAAGTGACTGGAGGTTTTCGATCACGTGACACCAGTAAGGGGCGTAGGCAAATCATCTACCCTTCAATTACTGGACTACGATAGCCTAGCCTCGGCCCCCTACACCTCGAAGTGAGTAAAATGGGAAAAACCTTTCTTTTTTTTCCCTTTTACTAGCTGAAATATACCTACAAACTGAAATTAAAGATACTGTATATGTTACTGAGAACAGGAAGAACTGAATTCGCACATCCATCAACAAAGAATGCGTTGTTATTGAATAAAATATCTACATCTAAGTATTGAAGTGAATTTAGAAGATGTTTTGAACTTGTCTAATTCACAGAATATACTTATGTACCACAGTCAAAGCTTAGCCTTAATCAAATAGCTTCGATATGTAACATCACAAGTTTTGTTGCTGTTTGCTTTTCTTTACGCCTGGGTTGTTCAGCTGTCGACGTGAATATAATTTTCTACTCACACATTCAAATCATTAGCATTGATATTAATGCCGTCAGCGGAATTTAATATTCTTTAGCCTATATAATAATATAAAAACCCATGTTTCACATTTAGCAGAACTCTCGATTTGAATAACATGGTCAACAACATTTTCGCTGCAATGCATGAATCACAAAATTGATTAGTGCTATAAAAAAAAAAAATACCTATGATTATAAAATCACTGCATACTCTTAAAAATATGAGCTGTAATTTTAATGCACCCCGAAGAAGAGAAAAAAAAGTTTCTGGTTATAAAAATTACACGAAATGGGAAAAACAATATGGTAGGAAAAACTAAGACAAAGGATGTGTGTGTGTGTGTGTGTGTGTGTGTGTGTGTGTGTGTGTGTGTGTGTGTGTGTGTAGAAGACTGTGGTGTTATGAGAACTGTGCGACTAATATCTAGCACCAGATACTGCCTCCCCTCTCTCCCCACCCCACACACATCTTGATGAAAAACCACACACCGAAAAAACACGGCCACACACAGTAATGAAATAGACAGTGTGAAAACAGGGTGGTATTTATTGGTTAATGTGTTGACACCATTCATTTGAGTCACCACTTAACAAATAAGTTGGCAATTATAATCTCTTTTGAAATCCTCAGAAGCGAATTGTCATGACGCACATAGTGAATATATCGACTCAGTACTAATTATCTATAGTCTTAGCTTCTGAATCGCTTTATGCGATTATAGTTCTCAAATACCCATGTTATATATATATATATATATATATATATATATATATATATATATATATATATATATATATATATATATGTGTGTGTGTGTGTGTGTGTGTGTGTGTGTGTGTGTTTATGTATATAAATTATATAGATACTTTTCCCGCTGAAATTCTCTAGCTTCTGCCAGTCCCTTGGGATGCAATGTACAATAAACAGGAAAGGGATAGAAGGCATGGTATATTTCTGACACAGAAGATAAATACTGCGGTGAAGTCTCTCCACATGCCTTTTTGTGAACGCACTTCTTTACATGATTATTCAGCAGTTAGCAATCAACCAACCTTGTATAAAAGGGTAAATTAAAAAGGAGTTCTTGACGTTTTTCTTTTTTATTAATCACTGATATGTACACTGCTAAAACATTATGAATATCTATTCCAGTATAAGAGATTACACAGTACAGAAATGAATCTATTAAGAGGCAATGGAATACCGGTGTAAATATAAAATATCAAATGCAAACAAAAAAATATAAATGCATGCCGTACACTAGTCACTTAATATTTTTTGTTTGTCACACACACACACACACACACACACACACACACACACACACACACACACACACACACACACACACACACACACACACACACACACACACACACACACACACACACACACACACACACACACACACACACACACACACACACACACACACACACACATATTGAAGTAAGGGCGGCTGATATAAACGGATCCCAAAACTGGCTTTCTTTTTGTCTAATTATATTTGGAAGCGACAAATTCTGCAGGTGAGTGACAGTCTTTTGCAGGTGAGGAAGGGGCAACAAATTAATGAGGTAAAGAAGTGAGGTAGGAACAATGAGATGAGGTAAGGACAATCAGGTGAGGTAGGGCAATGAGGTGAGATATGAGCAATAAAGCAGGTGAAATAAAGAGATGAAGCAGGGGAAATCAGATAGGGCAAGGGCAGGAGAGTGAGATATGGGCAATGAATATGTGAGAAAAAGGGGAGAGGTTGAGGAAATACGAAGGTGAGACTGAGAGGTGAGACAAGGTAATCACGTGAGGTAGGGGCAATAAATAGGTGAGAGAGGGGCAATCAGATGAGGCAGGGCAATCAGGCACCTCAGAGACCCACCCAGGCACCTAACAGAAAATAAATGGCCCTGCTTCTGTAACGAGTCATTAAACTAATTCCTTGATTGCGACGCCTATCTTTTTTTTCCCCTCCTCCATCTCTCTCGCAACGACATTTGTTTGTTTGTTTTTGTGTGTGTGTGTGTGTGTGTGTGTGTGTGTGTGTGTGTGTGTGTGTGTGTGTGTGTGTGTGTGTGTGTGTGTGTGTGTGTGTGTGTGTGTGTGTGTGTGTGTGTGTGTGTGTGTGTGTGTGTGTGTGTGTGTGTGTGTGTGTGTGTGTGTGTGTGTGTGTGTGTGTGTGTGTGTGTGTGTGTGTGTGTGTGTGTGTGTGTGCTGATGCCTTTACTGCATAACCCACGTGACCAGGGTATGGTAGATTATAATAAATATGTAAATAGATAAACATATAAGAAATTACATTTAAACATAAATAAATAAACACATGAAAAATGATAAATCGTGCAAAACCAGAAGAGTTTACCGATCATGAAGGCCTCTTGGATCGCTATGTGGTTTCAAACAGCCGGGTCAAAATACAGACTGAGAGAAGGAAGTAAATTTGCCATCTGGGTACTATCTCCCCCAATTTTAGAACAACCAAAACAGAGAGATAAATAGATATAGATGGGAAGACTGACAGAGAAAAAATGGCAGAAATACAGATATATAAATAGACAATGTATAGAGACAGACAAGCAGACAGACAGACAACCCAACGCCAAGTCTCTCACCAAAGAATCTAGCTCCCATTTACCCTCATCACCCCCATCCCCACAAAACGGGGTCAGGAGAAATGATAAGAGCCTAGAACTACTGTTTTATATAGCTAGTTAAATAAATGAGTTGAGAGAGAAAAAGAATAGCAAGCAGGTAGGCATAAATAAAAACACACTGATAAACCGATACACAGACAGACAGAGATACAAGTTAGTCATCACAGTTAGACGCTAATAAAAGAGTATATAAACAAACAGGAAAACAGAAATAAAACTACACTGATACACCGCTAGACAGATAGACAGACAGACAGATACAAGTCCGTCATCCGAACACTCTGTCCCCCTACATCCCATCACCCCCCCTACGACCAGGCCAAGAGACAGATTGAGAGTAGTGTCGGTGTTGACTTGGAGGAACTTGGGGCGATTATTTTACCAGAGGGACGTTTAGTGGGCCGGGGTAGAAAGAGGAAGCTCCCTAACACCTTTTCTTAAGTGATATATTTGCTTGTTGCACCTTACGAGTCTCCTCTGAGCAGCATAAATCCACCTAATAACGCAATACCCTTCATAAACAAGGTACACAAGGATATCGGCCAGGAATATTAAAAAATAAATCGCTAAGGAAGAAGTGCTAAGTAGCTTCCTTATCCGACAACAATACGAACCTTTGAAAATTAAGAGCAAGGACGTTTGGAGAAGAGATTGGTAGCAATTTATTTTACGAAATGAATTACTTTGAGGGAAATAATTTCTATCAGTCAATATTACTTTTCTCATTCATTTCTACTTTATTTTGCACAAAGAGGGTGAAAAGAAAAGGTGGTATGTTTTTGGATACTTGGAATATTTAGAACACAGGCAATGAAACTTCTAGGGATTTTTTTGTTTTGCTAATGTTTATGTGAAGTGAATTTTCTTAAGTAAAATTAAATATGTATGGGAAAATGGAGGGGAAGCAAAGATCCTGTATACCCACTTAGAAATTTAAGAAGAAGCGTGATCGGAGTGAAATTGTTGGCATAATTCTTGTACTACGTGAAATATTTAGAACCAAGTTAAATTTATCAATCAAAATTTTGTGAGTCGAAGTAAATCATATCGACAATGGAGGTGAGACAAAATCATGTTTATATTCACCTGAAAAATTAAAAACACATCAGAGTGAGATTTATGTCTATTTTATTTGGCGAAGGGCATATGTAGAATAAGTATATTCGATCAATTAAAATATACAGTAATATATTTAGGCAGAAGGGTGGAGGGAAGAGATTTATTTTTATTAATTTTAGTTATTTTATTATATTATTTTATATCTTATTTCCATTGGTGGCACGGTGAAAAGCTTAGGTTAAAAATAAGCAGTGGAATCGATAAGAATTTTTACCGATTTTGTTCGACTAAAATGATGATCAGAGGAAAGTAAGTTCCATCAATCTCTAATTACAAACGCCTAAGTGAAGGGAGGGGGGGATGAGTTCAGAGGGTTAGTTATGGTCTTCTTGAAAACATTAGAATACGAACGATTGAGGTGAGATTCTGGCGGAAGAATATTATCTGACGAGAAGAAAAAAATTATAAAAAAATGCGTGGCCTGGAAGCAGAGAATAAGCTAGTTATCAATAATTAGCTAGCCTACTTATGACAAGAATAAAATCGTCTGAAGGTAACAAAAAAAACAAAATCGTCTGCTGGTAACAAAAAACAAAAACAAAAAGAAAATAGTTTCCCGGTAGCAAAATGAAAATCATCTGCGGTAACCAAAAAATAAATAAATAAATAAAATAAATAAATAAATACTCTAGCGTTACCAAGGACAAAATCTCCTAAAGTCAGCAGAAAATGACATCGTGTTAAGGTCGCAAAAAAATAAATAATCTGTCGTTATCATGAATAATGTAGTGAATAAAAATAGTGAATAATTTAGTGACAAAAAAAAAATTGTGAGGCCGTAGGAGGGACGAAACAGGACGGCAGCAGCAAAAAGAAGATATAAAAATTTTCCTTAAGATTGAGAAAAAGTTGAGCAGCCAGGATGATATTTCTATCGTTTGTTCTGCCAAGAGTGTATTTGAGTGAGCGTAATTTTGCTGTCCCATCAAATAAATGAAAGGCAAAGGACGCGTGAGGGGCAAGGATGTGCCAGAAAAACGTGTGTGAGGAACAGAACCAAAAATAAATCAATAAATAAGACTCCAGCTCATAATAAATATTCTATACTACTCTGAAGCTGAAATAATTGCAGTTTATGTGCTGGCAATTTGTATATCAGGTAAAATAATATGAGATAAAACAGCAATCTTTCATCAAATTTAATAATTTTAGTTGTACGCTGAAGAAAAAAAAAATTCATAAGTTTTTCATTAGTCACAAGATAGTATTTTCGGTAACAATCTAAAATATATAACAGAGATCCTAAGAAAATTATCCAGATTACTGCCGGAGATAAATGTAATAACATAATAGTATAAGTATAAATGTGTCATATTTTTCTGAAGCACTATAATGGATACCGTTCGCAAAAAGGTGTAAGAGAAGACACTAATATTATCACGAAATACGTCCATCAAGAATAAGAGAAGAGCTGGAGAATTTAACACATTATTTTTGCCTTGACGGATATATACTGCAAAATCTATACTGTAATATCATCCCCTGCAGCACCAAGAAGCGAAGGAGTAAGAGATTATTATGAATTTTCAGTTTGGCAAGTGTGTACAGCTGCAGAACGCGTTAATGGTGCGATGATCGGGGTTGTAAGTAAAGAGGGCAAAGGAAAATGACTGAGATCACGCGACGAAGTTACGGTGAAGAGGGAAAGCAAAAGTATCATTCAAATTTACGATGAAGAGGGCAAGCATAAGTAGCGGTCAATATTACATCTTTTTGAGACTAAGAGACACCAATTGCTACTGAACTGGTGGCCATGAAGGACTGCTAGAGATCAACATGCAGCCAGATTATCAGTGTGGCTTCAGAACAGTATAATTCACTGTCTAATTACTGCATGTCGAGCAGGCGTATAACGAATAACTGACCGCGATTGTACGTAAGGGTGGCAGCTGTGAAGAAGGCGGGGGATCAACAATATGCGACGAGATTAGCGGTGTGGTTTCAGAAGGAAGATATAATTCAGGGTTTATTTAGTGCATCACCAGCCGCTGTAAAAGAATAATTGACCACGAAGGAACATAAAGGAAGGTAGCAGTGAAGGAAGGCGAGGAGATCAACAACAAGCGAAGGGATTATCGGTGTGGTGTGCGGGAGGATGAGGGGGACAACGTAACTCACTCTCTAATTACTGCACCTCGCCACCGACTTCCGACCTGCCATTTGCGGCGTTCGGAACTGTCGGGTAGAGGTGTGTGTCGGCGAAGAGGGTAGAAATTGTCGGGGGAGGGGTGTGTCAGGGTGGGGAGGAGCTGTCGGGTAGAGGTGTGTGTCGGCGAAGAGAGTAGAAGTTGTCGGGGAAGGGGTGTGTCGGGCAGGGGAATTAGAGGAAGTATTTTAGAAGGGGCCTCTCGGAGTTACAAAAGGTAGGAAAAGGTCTCCCGGAGAGGTGGGGTCGGGGAGGGCAATTTATTATTATTATTATTATTATTATTATTATTATTATTGTTGTTTTTATTGTTGTTGTTGTTGCTGCTGCTGCTGCTGCTGCTGCTGTTGTTGTGGTTATTGTTACTGTTATTATCATTATTATTATTATTATTATTATTATTATTAATATTATTATAAAATTTTGCATCATATCAAGGCGTGTATATTTTCCACACCCCAGCTCAGTTACAGGACCTTCAGCCAGTAAATACAGAAACATTAATAGCCAATGAGTATATCAGGCGAGGGTGAGTCGAAGAAGGGCCACGTATCCGAGAGAGGGCAGTCGGGGTATCATGTCGGGACTGTTTACGGTCGGGGAAGGACTTGTCGGGGTGGAAATTGTTAGGCTAGGGGTCTGTCGGGGTAGAAAATTTTGGAATCTGTCGGTGAAGGGGTCTGTCGGGAATTATGATATCGAGGAAAGAAAGTGTCTGGGAGTGGACTATCGGGAAAGGAGTTATCGGCAATGGCACTGCGATTGGGGATGGAACTTTTAGGGATAGTACTGTCGGAGAAAAAATCTGTCGGGTAATGGAACAGATTACATCGGGTCTGGGATGAAAGTGTCGGAAAAGAAAGTTTCGTGATAAAGTCGGGGAGGAACGAGTCGGGAAAGTGTCGGATAAACAGTCGGGAAGTAGCATAGGCGAGGACACTAACGGGATCGTATAAGTCGGGGACGAAAGTGTCGGAGAGAGGACAGTCGGCAAGGAATCTGTTGGGAAGAAATTGTTGGAGAAAAACAAGTCGGGATCGCATTCTTCAGGGTAGGTTACTGTCGCGGAAGAGAAATTGTCGGGAAGAGCCTGTATGTGATCTCTCTCTCCGCCGCTACTACTCTCCTCTCTCTCTCTCTCTCACGGCCTCCCCGCAATTTTCCTCGACCGTATATTAGGCAAAATTAGCTAAAACCATATGTTATGCAAAAGTTCGGTCTGTCGGCTCCTGTGTGTGTGTGTGTGTGTGTGTGTGTGTGTGTGTGTGTGTGTGTGTGTGTGTGTGTGTGTGTGTGTGTGTGTGTGTGTGTGAGCCATCCGCGAGTACATGTCATCTGTATGTGCGTTTATCACCGGCGCATGTAGGTACCGTATATGTGGTTCTGTGTCGCCCATGTGCGTGTGTCACCTGGTGGGAAACTGTCGATAATGAGGTGATGACACAACAGATAAGGCCCGTAAAACAAAACGACTGCGGAAGCGAAGTCTTGTACGTGTAAACATTGGAATCCCTCACCCTGCCACCCAATCGCAAACATCAAGTAGGGGGATTGTCACGTCACCTGCATGTGATCAGTAGCCAGAAGACGCATAATCCTCTCTAACCACTGTTCTTCCTCACACACGGAAGAAGAAAACAAGCGAGATGATCAAGGGTCGGGTCATAAAGAAGAATTTAGCGGTCCTCGAGTTATATTTAGCGGGAGCCTTAAATCAAGCGGCGGTCTGATGTCTCTACCGTGGTGACGCTCCAGTTCGTACGGGAAGTGCCTGAGAATATTCATTATCCTGCGACGAGAGTAAACAACCGGCAATTTCCTCCATCGTAAATATCTACGTACACACACGCACATACACAGTCTGGAAGCAAAGAGAGGACGATGAAGACTTGCGTGCTAAAATTACGCACACACGCACATAGACGAATAGGTGCGATGAAGACTTCTAAAAAAAAAAAAAAAAAAAAAAATTACGCGCGCACACACACAGCTTGGTAGAGGGGGCGATGAAGTCTTTAAGAAAAACGTACACACACATACACAGACTGGTGGCAAAAAGGGGGCGTTGAAGATTTGGGGGCCACGGAAATACATACCCATGCACATACACGGTGGGCTATAACGATTTCTGGACTAAAAATACGCACACACACATACACAGCCTGGTACCGAAGTAGGGGCGATGAAGACCTGGGGGAAAAAAATAAAAGAGGGAAAAAAAATCACTGTGTGGTGCGGCGGAGGAGGACGTGATGAAGGCATGCCGAGGTACACTGGCAGATACAATCTGTTAATTTTTCTCACTAGTGGGTCTCAAGGGAGTTTCGACGGGCCCAGGACGGAGAGGCAGCGGAGACCCGGATTCACACACAAAAAAAAACAAAAAGAAAAATCTAATCAATTTTCTTTCGCAACTGTGACCTGTTTTACTCGGATTCACTAAGAGACATGCGGCTAATTCCCTGTCCTAACTTGGCTGTCTTTCCCTCCCTGCAAAAATAAATCATGGTTAGAACAAGCATTTTTTTTCAGCCATGACACGTTTTTGGAAACTGGAAAAGAAAGAAGACAGCAGAACTTCCTCTTATCTCCATTTCTTTCAGCAAAAAAAAAACATCACAGAAATTGATCGAGTGTCCCGTGTCTTTTGTTTTTCTCCAGAAATCAGTCTTATTTACGACAAGCTTTGATCACCTTTTTTTTTTTTTTTTTTTGCGTTTTTCACCTCACCCAACTGAGCTATTCCCACAGTTTGAACAATAAGTAGTAACTACAGAAAATCAGAGAGGTCTTATTTATGAGGAGAGAATGTGTCTCCTTCATTACTAGTGAAAATCGACCCTCCAATCTAACTGTATACACTTGGCAGTCAACCGAGGAGTTAGAGAACTTTCTCATGTTAGAACAAATGCGCTTTAGTCAAATCGATCTTCCAGTAACTGCACTTGGATATTAACTGAGCTCAAAGGGGTTAGGGATTTTTGTCGGGTAAGAACAAACACATAGTTAATCCGGATCCTGATGAAGTGCTACAAGTGCTATAATGAGGTGCTACAGTGAATCTTAAGTCCAGGTGAGGTGCTGCAGTAAAGTGGTCTAGTGAGGTGCTACAGTGAATCTCGGGGACCAGGTGAGGTGCGACCCTCCCTCCCTGCCGCTCAGTCCGTCGCCCACACACTCGCGCGGCCGCCTCCCCCGCCCTCTGTCACTTCGCTAATTGTGTCGGCGAGGGACGGACGGGCTGACGGACGGGGCGCTGGCTGCCACACTGCCTCACGGACACACCACGCGCTGCCAAGTTGCAGAGGACCAGAGTTGTACACTACCGCGGTGTTTCTTGCACTGGCTCCGTATATTGTATTCCCTCTGTTCTGGCGTTTTTAAAGTGAATCACTCTGTTACAGTGCCTCCCTCTGTTGCAGTATTCTTGAAGTGTCTCCTTCCATTGCAGTGTTCTTGCAGTACCTCCCCCTCTTGCAGTGTCTCCCTCCAGTTGAACACTCCGGGGTATGGAGGAGGTGCGAGAGGCAAGTTGACCTGGCCCGGGTGCTCCCTTCGTCACCATGAGGCCAAATGCGGCCAATGGCGGCTGCAGGCAGACCAAGTAAACCCTCTTGAGTGGCGGATCCAACAGTGGGGTGGGGGGCCAATCATCGCCCGCGCACACACACATACAGACACACACACACACACCCTCGTCTTAAGTAAGAAGAGGAGGGGGGAGGGGGCATGTTAACCCTTGCCTGGAGGTGCGCAGTGGCAGTGCGCAGGTCACACACACATGGGGCCCGGCCGGCAGTAAATCAACGCCAATCATCGTCTGGCTGTTGGACGAAGCACACGTGAACAGAGGCCATCGATCAGTGCAGTGAGTGAAGCTTGTGTGAGTGGTGTTGGGGCAGGTGGTGGTGCCCTCAGCCTCGCCAGGTGCCCGCCGAGTCCCCGTCCGCTGTTGTTCCGTCGTCGTCAGGAGGACTCCACCCCCGGGCTCAGTGCTTATCGGGGACTTGTGGCGATCGGTCGGGTGGTCGGGTCGGGACGCGCGCAGAGCCCGACCAGTCCTGGTGGTTCGTTCTCCCCATTCATTAATCATGGTGACGTAGCCGGCGCGGGTCACACGGAGCTCCTCGTATTGGTGCTCGCAGGTCACGTGGTATGCTAATTGTCGGTGCTAGGAGGAGTCAAAACCAACGGTCGAGGCACTACTCACTAGTAATATTATTTGGGTCCAAATCACCAAAAATTAATGACGATGAGTTCGTTTTTGATGAACTCCGGGCCGTACGTGGACCCCAAGTTCCCGCCGCCGGAGGAGTACAGCCAGAACTCTTACATCCCGCCACAAAGCGACTACTACAACCCTGCCCAACACTACCCCTACCATGGCATGCACCAGGCCGGCATGCAGTACGGCCGCGAGGCCATGCAGTACAACCATGCAGGATATTACCAGCAGGCCTGTGTCATGCCCCAACACCAACCCATGGCCGCCCACATCAGCCCCCAGCTCCCGCCCTGCCATAGCCCCCTACAGCAACACCAAGTCCCCCCGCGCTCGCCCGTTGCCTCACCGGACCCGTCAGCGGCCGGCACGGGCGCGGGCGGTGGTATGGGCGCCCAGATGCCACAGCACATGGGTGGAGGGGGTGTGGAGGGCTCGCCGGAGGAGACGGTCACGGAGCTGGACGCCAACGGACAGCCCGTCATCTACCCCTGGATGAAGAAAATACACGTCGCAGGGTCAGGTAAGGTCACAGATCAGGTCACATCAGAAGACAGTCAGGTCATGCATGGTCTGTGTTCAGTGCTCACCCACACCGTTGCCAGGTAGTCATGTCAGCATCAACACTCTCGTGAAGCTTATATCATATATCAAAGGAATATCTGTGCGGAGACAGCCTTGGAAAATGATCTTAAAATTCCAAACCACTGTCTATTAACGTGCATCTATAATATTTAACATTTCCGTCGGTTGGTAAAGTAAATAATACGCTCTAAACAAAAAAGAACACTCATGGTCGATTCATCAATATTTTCCAGTAAAGAATATTCTACCGTTCTGTGCACATCGTCTCAAATAAGTAGAACGTTAATAGGAATGATCTTCGGGAATAAATTTGTGAAGCATCTAAAACTTGTCATGGACAATGTAAAATGACACGTATGATAAGTAGTAAAATGAACAGTCTTTACATGCAGTTATCAAGGAAAAAATTCTTGTAGTATATATACGAAAAGATCCACCGACAGTATAATAATCAGGCTAAAAATGACACTATTACGATAAACGGCAACACACACAGCAAAATATAATCAAGAGGAGAAAGAGATACCTGTAGGATAAACAGAAAAAACTAACCATTCAAAACATAATAATCAGAAGAAAAAGACACCTATACCATCAACAGAATTACGGCAACAGGAAATAAAACATCAGGAAATTACAGCAGTCGTACAATGAACAGAAAATGGCCAGCAAGAAATATATAATCATCGGGGGAAACGAGGCAACTGAAAAACACACCGAGAAAAAGGAAAAAGATACTGAAAAATACAGAGGTTAGAGGAAAAATATCGCCTGTAGGACACATTAACCAACCTTCCACATAGCTTTCAGTATGACCCTTCGCGAAACTAAGCAACGACAGTACAATCAATAGGGAGAAGAGGTTATTGTGGGCAAGATCAAAATAATTCTTGGGGAGACTTCAATACCGAGAGTAGCGGATCGAGAAGGGTGAGAGAGCGAGCGGCGGGGAGGGCGAGAGGCAAGAGTCGCGCTGCATCTCTTGGTTTGGGAGTGTAAGGTAGCTCACAGACACTAGAGTATCATAAACCACCCCTCTCTCTCTCTCTCTCTCTCAGGACTGAACACAGCACCTATGAAATGAGAGTGTCCGGTAGCACACAAATATCCAGGTATCAAGCCACCCACCTCTCTCACTTTATCTCTCTCTAATAGTCTCTCTCACTCATATCCTCCTTCTCGCGCGCACACACACACACACACACACACACGTATCATCATAATCTCTTAGTGCTGGGAGTTGTCCAGTAGCTAGCAAACATCCGAGTGTCATAAACCACCCACCTCTCTCTCTCTC